>NW_007182203.1:36027-45141 GCF_000164805.1 Carlito syrichta
GGCATGCGCTACCACGCCTGGCTGATTTTTTGATTTATTGTAGAGATGAGGTCTTGCTGCCCAGGCGGGTCTCGAACCCTTGGACTCAGGCAATCCACTCACCTCAGCCTCCCAAAGGCGCGGGATTACAGGCAGAGCCACCAAGCCCGGCTGTTTTCCATCCTTTTACTTCCAACCTATTTGTGTATTTTAACCTATAGTGTGTCTCTTATAGACAACATTTAATTGCATCATTTTTATCCATTCTTTCAATTTGCATAATTTAATTGGAGAGTTTGATTAATTCATATTTAAAGAAATTACTGATTATGAAGTTCTTCTATTTTGCTTTTTCTTTTCGGTATGTATTATACATGGTTTTGTTACTCTATTCCTCCAATACTGCCCTCCTTTATGTTGAATAATGTTTTTTTAATGTATCATTTTAGCCCCTTGTTCTCTCTCTTTTTTTTTTAGTTTTTTTTAGAAATTATTTTGGGGATTACATTGAACATATTTTAAATTTTTCCAACTTTATTGCGATATAGTTGACAATTTAAATTATATATTTAAGGCATACAACTTTGTGGTTTTATCTATATGCATATATATTTATGTTGTGAAATATTCACCACAAAAAGCTAATTAACATTTGCATTACCTCACGTAGTTACCATTTTTTTTAATGTGATGAGAACAATTATTATCTACCCTCTTGCAAATTTCAAGTATCTAGTACAAATTTATTATATTTCTTCTTACTTATAATAGCCATTCTAACAGGTATGAGGTGATATCTCATTGGGATTTTGATTTGCATTTTCCTGAAGATTAGTTATTCTGAACAACTTTTCATATACTTGTTGGCCATTTGTATGTCTTCTTTGGATAAATGTCTATTCCGGCCCTTTATTCATTTTCAAATTGGGTTATTTATATATTTTTGCAATTTAATTGCATGAGTTCTCTATATATTCTGGTTATTAACCCCTTATCAGGTATCAGGTTTGCAAATATTGTCTCCTATTACATGGTTTGCCTTTTCACCCTGTTGACTATTTCCTTTCCTATACAGATTTGCTGCTTCTTTATTCTGCTAGCTGAAATCTGCTGTTAAGCCCTCCAGTGGATTTTTAAATTTCGGTTATTATCCTATTCAACTTCAGGGTTTCTATTAATATTGTCTATTTATAATACATCTTACTTTCCTTTTGTTCTTTTGACATGGTTTCTTGTAATTATTTGAGCATATTTAAAATAGTCAATGTAAAATCTTTGTTGCATAATCCTGACATCTGAACTTGCTCAGAGAGAGTTGAAGTTTGTTTGTTTGTCCGTTTCCATCTTTTTCTTTTTAGATATAGGGTCTTACTATGTTCCCTAGTAATGTTCAAACTATGTTCCCTAGGCTATATTTGAACTTCTGGGCTCAAGCAATCCTCTGTCTTAGCTTCTCGAGTACCTGGGACTACAGGCTTGTACCACCATGCCTGCCTCAGGGACAGTTTCTATTGATTGCTTTTTTTCCTGTATATAGGTCATACTTTCTTGATTCTTTACATGACTCATTTTTTTGTTGTTGTTAAAAACTGAATATTTTAAATAATGTAATTGGTGACTCTGGAAATCAGGCTCCTTCTCTCCCCATGGTCTGTTGTTTTAGTTGTTGTTTAGTGACTTCTAAAGTAGTTTGTTTAAAGTTTTTATTCTTTTGTGTGTGTGGCCACTGAAGTCTTTGCTTGAAATAGCTTAGTTGTCAGCTATTGGTTAAATATAAATTGTCTTAAATTCCTTGAACCAATAAGTTTTTCTCCCTTTGCAAGGGAGGTTTTGTTGGGGGACAATTTTAACATTCTGAAAAACATTTGACAACTTTGCCTTGGCCTTCACTTACTGATTGCATAAAGTCTTAATGTCAGGTAGAGGTGAAAGATTAGGGACTTTTCAGGTCTTCCCTGAACACATGCACAACCCTGCAAGAGCACATGTCCTTCTAATTTTCTGAATATGTGAGAACTTTTAAAAACCCCTTATGGGTATTTCATTCCCAGCTTTTTCTTTTATGCTTTTTGGTAAGCTTATTTGCTCCAACTGTTATTACTACCTCAGACACTGTGATGTTAAACAATTATCTCTAATTGTTGTTAATATCTCTGAGGAAAAAACTGTTTGTTGTGAGCTATAAGTCACATCAAATAAAGACAAGCCCTTGAAAGTGTCAGGTTTTTCAAGGAACTTCCAGACAAGTCTTATAATAATAACTCTATGGAAATGGGACTTTTGGGGAGTTCCAAACTTACTCAACTTCCTCTGTTGACTTCTAGGTTGCTGGTTCTCATGGAAACTGTGATTGTGAGGCTGTTAGCATTAGAGGCCACTGTGGATATGGAGAGAGGAGATGAAAATAGGGCAAATTAAAACCCACAAATTTTGCTGTTTTTATAAAGGATGGGACAGTTTCTTGTTTTTGTTTTGTTGTCATTGTTTTAATAAACATGCCTTAGATTATTGCAAGCCTTTGGTTAGTTTCAAAGTTCTGGAAAAAATGATTTTAACAGTTTGCCAGTGTTTTCATTGCTTTTATTGATAAGTAGATTTTTGGAAGTCCTTTCTCTATGATTCTCACTGATATCTTTCATAACTATATTTAAAGTTATGTAACTATCAAAATATTTTATGGTATAAATGTAATTACATGAACTTTTGAAGAATTATTGCTATACATTGTTTTCACCATTTTTAATTTCTACTGTGGAAAAATGTGTTTTCCAAACAAGTTAATATTAATGTTAAATGAAATACAAAGTCAGTCACAGATTTTTAATGTAGTCTCCCCTTGATAATTTGTCCTACAAGAAATTATTTTAATGCAACTCATCATTATTTTGGTAGAAGCTAGGGCTATGAATAATTGACCTAAAACAAAATTACTTTTATAATTTTGATCAGCTGGACTTGGTTGCAGGCTTCTATGAGTATGTTAAAAGCTATAAAGGTGCAAAGATAAAGTATTTAATAAAATATTTATTGAAAACCCACCACATACATAGTGGTATATTAAATGTTATGATTGGGAAAAGCAGAGATACAAATATGAATGTGAACAGTTCTTGATTTTAGTGGAGTTCAAAGTCTAGCTGGGGAAAGAAATGAACTTGTAACTAATGGAGGGATGAAGTAGAGAAGTAGAAAGGAGAGAATCCTGAGTGTGGAGAACATTACTCGTTAATTTTGACCCAACCATTGTTTTTTACACCTCCATTCCCTTTCATATACTATTCCATCTACCCAGCATGTTTTCCCAATTTATTTCCCGCTTCCCTGATAAAACAAGTTCAAATTTCACCACTCTTACCTCGGCAGATTTATTTATCCCCTCCTTGGTATTCCCTTAGAAATTATAAACAACCTTATGAGACCATATTATATGTTCTTTGATTATTTGTTTATCTGACTTGCTAAAATAGGAGCACTCACAGGGACTGTGACTTATTTATTTTAGAATCTCTGGCACCTAGAACAGTGCTAGCACATAATATTGCAGGATGGGAATGAAAAATTGGAAGTATCTCCTGATATCTCCTGACTCCAGCTCAAAATGCAAAAGAATTTTCACTATATTTAGACCCCTCTTGCTATTCCTGCATGAAGCCTTAAAGGATTGCCAGCATTCTAGGCTCATGGGGCAACCAGGAAAGTACCTATATTATAATATGGTTGACATATTATTTAGTATATCCTAGTATTAAGTATTATGTGTTCTAAAAGCCCTGGAAATATTTTAAAACTTGTTTTTTTAAGAACAAAATAATGTCTTTTACAGCAGTATGGATGGAACTAAGGTCATTATCATAATTTTTCTCACATAAGTGGCAGCTAAACAATGGGTACACATGGAATTACAGAGTGGAATAATGGACATTGGAGAATACAAAAGGTGGGAGGCTGGGAGGATGAGAGTTGGAAAATTATCTATTGGGCACAATGTTTACTATTCCAGTGATGGGTACACTAAAACCCAGACTTCACCATTATGCAATATATGCATGTAGGACCTGCACTTGCGCCTTCTAAATATATAAGGATTAAAAAAAAGAAGGGAAAGAAAAAACCTTTTTTTTATGAACTTCACTGGCCACAGAAGTACTCCTGCTGCTGAGATAGAACAGAGCAGAGTCAACCATACTCAGTGCTTTATCATAGAAACAAAGAAGAGAGTACCATATGTTTTCACTCATAAGTGGACCTTGAACAATTATTAAAATACCATAAAAAGGGATTGGCAGTAGTGGAAAACTGTCAGGGGAGGGGGGATGGGATTGGCAGTTGAGGGAAACTGCTAGGGGACGTAGGGGCATACCTCATCCACAAGGGTACTTGCATAATCAATGTTTATATACCTAACCCTTAATTGTACCCCACATCTTTATAATAAAAAAAGGAAAAACAAAAAAGAAAGCAGTACGTAACCATTTGAGGAAGAAAGTGAAAACAAATAGTATATTGGTTGAAATAAAAAGAATTAAGACATGTGAGAGCCTAGTAACTTCTAAGACTCTTCTATTTCCCTCCTACTGCCATTTTCCTCCCAATGCATCTCGAATTTCATTTTGGAGATTTTTGGAAATAACTAGACAAGCTGATGACATCATGGCTGCACTACTGCAGCTACTCCTCAGAGTTTCCCTGATCATTGTGTTCTTTTTCTTTTTAGCTAATAATTTGATTATAAAGACAGAAAATATGATGTATTTCATTCCACTCATTTTGCAACACAATTGAATTGTAGAGAATCAAAAAAGATCAAGCCTAGTGTTGTTAACTGAATGGGATGCTCAAAATATGTGTATTACTATTAAAGTCATTAAAAAAGATACTATTTGTTCCCAATTTACTGTAAGTTATAGAATGATATAGCCACATTTCCCTATAGCTTTTGACCAAGAGTCTTGGGATGGGAATAGGTGGCACAGAAAGGAAAAGTAAGGAAGGAGAGAAAAGTGGGGGAGAGGAGAGGAGAGGAAAGAGGAGAAGAGGAGAGGGGGGGGAGGGCAGGGGCGAGAATGGAAGTGGGGAGGGGAAAGGAGAGGAGAGGAAGACGGAGAGAGAGAGAGAGAGAACTTCACTAATGAATGGCAGAAGTGGGCATGTTCTCTGGGAAAGCCACTTCCATAATATCTCCTCAGCTGTCTCTAGGGGCCAGAGAACACATTTACTGAACAGTTACTCTAGCACAGACCATCTCCTGTAGCATATGATGTAGTTTCCACCCATAGCTTTCTTGTCCTTCTGGAGTGTTAAGCCCTGGAAATGTTTGTGTGTGGGAGACTGAATCCAGGATAAATTGAGTTTACAGTTATCAGTGTGATATTAATTAGTTTGGACAGCAGAGTATGTGTAGAGCAAGATATTTTAGATATATTGTGGACATATGTCCTTCCTAATGGGATAAATGGCAGTAGAAGGTAGCAGCAAATGAGCCCCAGTTCAAAACCTGGAGATCGTATGTCTTGAAATCAGAACATTATGTGTCTATTTTGTTTGAAGTCTTAAAAAAAGAATGGGTAATGACAGTCAACAGCTTGTTACTTTATTATAAATATTTTCTCTAAAGCTGCAACATTTGATGCGAGAATGAGGGGGCAAGAATTGATGTAGTTTTAATCATGCAAAGCTTTTGGGTTTCCTTTTAAATGAAATCCTAAATTTTGAATAAGCTAAGTTGTTTTTTGGGTCCAGCCATGACAACTTTTGCTGTGGCACACATCATTTTGAAAATGCATTGAAGATTTTTAAAAATTAAAAAAAATGAGTAAGTCCATTTTGCTTGCAGGGTAACATAAAACCACACAGGCTGACAAGAGTGCTCTCATTACTAAAGGGAAGTCCCATTTTTACAGACCACAGAAAATAAGCTATTTCTTAGACTCATTTCTTAGCTAAGTGTTGCTACCTATACACCATTCAAGAGCACACAAACAGGCAGGTGTAATTGGGGGTTGAGAAAACAAACTTTATCTCCTTTATGATATAAATGTATGTGATTAATTTATTAATATTTGGGAGAATTTGAATTTTGGATTTTCTCGGAGTGCTTTCATGTGAACCCTTTTCATTTTGAAACTCAGAAAAGTTTTCAAACCCTTTTGCCTCCCAAACAACCAAGAAAACTTTTACTTTATATTTCTCCCCAGCATTTGTATAACTTCTTTAGTGGATGTTCTTGACACAGGGAATTAGAAAAGTGCTATATAAGTCATAACATCTCAAATCTGTATTATGTAGGTAACGATGTGCCTCTATTGAGAGCATGTATATGAAAACACTTAGGCAACTCTAAGATGCATTGCAAATTTAAATGGTTGTTCACATTTTGCTACTTTTTTTGAAGTTTTTAGTAACTCTTATCCTATTTGCCATTTTAAAGTAAACGTGATGGTTTAATACAGATTTGAATTTTTTTTTAGATTTGGATTTATTTTATTTAAAGCTAATTCTAAAAACAGTGGTCTAGTTCAGAGAAGAGAAATCAAGAAAAAAGCTTAGTATTCTTATGATGACTGAACTATAGTCATTTCTCCATTATCTGGGCTGCAACAGAATTTTCACATGGCAGATAATTTTTGATATATGTATTTATGAGGATGGCTTTTATGAAAAATTTGCTAGAAAACATGAGAAAGTCTGCTGTCTAAGTAGGTGTCCCTAAGTCTCTATCAAAACATAATTCCCAAAACACAATAATCAAATGACTTAGCCACCTCCAGATAATTGAGAATTTGTTATTTTGTTCTTGAATTGTCTACTGCTGAGTAGCTCTGTTCTACATGATTATTGGGCTTTTTTGCACATTTCCAATGGTTTTGACTCAGTGGACATGGCTAGATGTTTCTGGCTCTATGTAGTATGTCATTTGGCAAATTATGCAAAAGATGAAGTGGGGTTTGTGGTAAAACCTAAAGACTGATCTTGAAAAATTGCTCTGTGCAACTGCAAGCTGGATAAGTTGTATTTGATAATAAAAGGTCTAGGGAGGAGAGAAGAAAGTAGGAGAAGGCTTTACATTTTTTTTGCTTGCTTGACCCAACAATTCCCCTATTGGGAATATATCCGGAGGAACACAAATCATTCTACAAAAAAGATACCTGCACACATATGTTTGTTGCAGCTCTATTCACAATAACAAAAACATGGAACCAACCATGTTGCCCAGCGAGGCTGGACTGGATTTAAAAAATGTGGTACATATATACAGTGGAATATTATACAGTCATAAAGAAGGACAAACATATGAACTTTGCAGCAACTTAGGTGGATTTAGAGCCAATTATACTCAGTGATCTATCACAGAAACAAAGAACAGAGTACCATATATTCTCACTCATATGCGGACCCTGAACAATTACAATACGATAATAAAGCAATTGGCAGTAGTGGGAAACTGTCATGGGAGGGAGGTGGGATTGGCAGTTGAGGGGAACTGCTAGGGGAGGGAGGGGCATACCTTATCAACAAGGGTACCTGCATAATCAATGTTTGTATACTAACCCTGAATTATACCCCATATCTTTATAATAAAAAAAGAAGAAATTCCTTGAGGTTGCTTTTATCAGATTTTGCCTGCATGTGTTTTTCTGCTTTATTTAGATTCATATACAAGTCTTTAATAATTTGCTTAATCATTTTCTTAAGCAAGTTATAGGCATGCTCAGTACCTATAACACATAGCTAAAGCTGTTAGTGTCTTAAAACAAATATATCCAGCAGTGCCCCGTGGCTCAGCCTGTAATCCCACACTTTGGGAGGCTGAGGTGAGTGCATTGCCTGAGCCCACAGGTTCGAGACCCACCTGGGCAACTTGGCGAGACCTCCTCTCTACAATAAATCACAAATTAGTCAGGCGTGGTAGTGCACGCCTGCAGTTCTGGCTACTTGGAAGGCTGAGGCAGAAGGATCGCCAGAGCCCAGCAGGACGAGGCTGCGGTGGCCGGGAATGGCCACTGTACTCCAGTCTGGGTGACAGAGTGAGACTCCAACTCAAAAAATATATATATATATAAATATATATATATATGTATATATCCAGTTCTATAATTTCATCTGACTAATGTGATTTTTTAATGTATGCCAGTGTTTATTGCATTCACTTGTTTTTTTTTAATCAGTAACAATACAAGAAAACAACTCTTTTCAGCACCTGCTATAAGTAGTAGATAAAGCATCATCTTTGAAACTTTTATCTCCAGTCACCTACCTTTTGCGGCAAAAGTGATGATTTTCCTGTAGTCATTCCCAATGTTCTCATTTATCACTCCTTACCAGTGACAGGTAGGAGGTGTCAACTAAAGCACTGCATCATTATATATGTAAAATTTTAAAAACTCTTTCCTATTCAGAAAGTTTTAACTCTTTCTTTTAAGGCTCAATTCATAGTACCCTATACCTTTTAGCGTTTAATCATTTAGTCACAGTTCATGATTATGTATTATATGATTATTTGATTACTGTCTGCCTCCATTCCCCACCATCATCATTATAAGCTCCTTGAGATCAAGATTTCTGTCTGTTTTTATACCCTCAACCCCTAGCATTTTGGCTGATACATAGTTGGAACTAAGTATAAATATTTTTGAATGAATGAATTAGCAAATTAATATGTCAGTAGATGGCTTTACATATTATATCCTTCCTGAATTCTTTACTGATCTCTTCACCCACCACAACCTTCTCCTATCCAACTGACAGAGTCAAACATTTCCTCTTCTGTATGTCATTAGAAATTTGCAAATGGGACTTCCGGCAAGATGGCGATGGGGCAGCCTGGTCTATGAGACCCTCTCCAAAGGAGAACACAGAGGGTCTCTTGCTCTCTCCCCGGGGGCTGTGGATCCCAATGTCTGCAGCCTGCTCTTCACACAGAGCTCGGCTGTCACCACCACTGGGGCATCGTGGCGGTCTGGACAGTCACTGCAGCCACAAACACAGCAGCCGCCAGTGCCGCCGCGATCTCTGTGGTGGCCATTGCGCATCACGCCACCCATGCCTGAGGTGATCCACAACCTCAGTCCTTGAAGCCCCTGCAGGCAAGATCGGCTGGGATCACTGCCACCTCTCCTGCCACCGAGATGTCCTGCC
>NW_007182203.1:45161-84254 GCF_000164805.1 Carlito syrichta
CTGCTGCCATCGTGATGTTCTGCCGGCCGTGGGTCTCCTCCCCTGTGCCCTGAGGCAGGCTCCCATCTCCAGCCTCTGCCCGACTCCTGTCCAGCTTCACCTCCTCTGGGGCTGCGAGATAGCACCACCTGCTGGCAATTCAAGGTAACAACACTGAAACAGGAAAAACAAGCTTGAAAAACAGACCCAGGCCAGATTTGAGTGGTGAACTGAGTGGTGATCTGAACTGTCCTTCACAGCAGGCCAGGGGCAACTGACCCTAACTGTGAACAAATTTATCAGCTTGAGAAGACAGCTAGAAATCAGAGCTGAAAGGACATTGTACTTAAACGAAAAATCTCAGAGTGTACTTGATTGGTTCTGTTAGTTTAAAGACTTGATTCTATTCCTGCTGTTTTGTTCCTTTTTTTCTTTTCCTTTTCTTCTCTTTTCTCCTCTCTGTAAACCATTTCTTTGTATAGAGGAATAGCACACCAATAAGGTGGTTGGTTAGCTTGGATGTTACCATCATTGTATATTTTAGTTTTTTTTTTGTATAGGAGTTGGATAGTCTGTAGCCATGGTCTATTGTTTTTATCTGTTGCAGTTTAGGTCTCTCTCTCCATTTGTTGGTACACTCGTCTGTTTTCCCCCTTATTCCTCTCTCTCTTGATCCCCCTCTTTCCCCACTCTCTGCTCCATTCTCTTCCCTCTGCTAGCCTCATTTTATTTCAAGGAGTAAACCTACAGCCCCACTGCATGGACAGATTCCAAGGCAGTGGGAAGTGGGTTTCAGATTATCCATATACCTATCGGTGGATACCAGGACCTGCAGACAGATTTTGAATCAGAGCTCCCCCCTTAAGTAAATCTCAAAACTGCAAAAAGGACCACCCCCAACCTAGAGTGCAATTCCAGAATTGAACAAAGTAAGAGGGCAAACATAAAGAAGAATAGGAGATTGAACAAACAGAAGTAAAAGCAACCCCTCTGCCCCTGAATAACAGAATTAAAGAAGACAGTGACGTGGAGGGAAGGAAAACGTAGGGAGGGAAAAAAGACGTGCAAATAAAGAAAAAAAGAGAAGAACATAGGTCTCACACATACCCCTGGGAGGTCAGACACTGAGAAAACAGACTCTGGAACACAAGCAATGAAGAACCCCCAGAATGACTGGTCACATGCAACAAACTCAGACATCAAGACATTAATAGAGAGAATTTTAAAAATTGAGGAGAGAAAAGAGGAAAATAGGAAGGAACTGATGTCAGAAATAACAGCAATAAAGAATACTGTGATGGAAATAAATCACAAACTAACAAACATGGAAAGCAGAATTAGCCAAGCAGAAGAAAGAATCTTAGAGTTCGAAGACCAAAATACAGAACTAACAAACTATCAAAAACATAGAAAAGAAGCTCAAAAAGATAGAACAAAACCTTCAAGAGATGAATGGTCACTTCAAGAGACTGAACCTAAGAGTAATTGGCCTTCCTGAAGCAGAGAGAGAAACAGAGGCCACACTGGAACAAACATTTCATGAAATCATTCAAGAAAACTTCCCTCATCTCATCAGTGATAAAAAAAATTCAAACACAAGAGATTCAGAGAACCCCTGTAAGACAACAAATGAGAAGACCAACTCCCAGACACATAATAATTTGCCTAAACAAAGTAGATATAAAAGAAAAATTCCTAAAGGCAGCAAGAGAAAAAGGTCAGACTACCTACCAGGGAAGACGAATTAGAACAACAGCAGATTTATCTACAGAAACCTTCCAGGCTAGGAGAGCTTGGAGCCCTATCTTCAAAATTCTAAAAGATAAACAATTTCAACCGAGAATAACCTACCCAGCCAACCTAAGCTTCATCAGTGAGAGAGAATTGAAATCTTTCCCAGATATCCAATCTCTAAGAACCTACGCTGCCACCAGACCACCTCTACAAGAAACACTTAAGAAAGTATTGAACACAGAAGAAAAGGAAAAACGAACAACAGTTCTTCAGAAGAGTACAGGTAAAAGATTACAAACACATGTGATCCAACTCTAAAACAAAAAGAAAGACAACACACAAACAGGAAGAACAACAACAACTCTGTGAGAACATTATGATAGGGATCAACTCTCACATTTCAATAATTAGTTTGAATGTGTATGAACTAAATGCACCACTGAAAAGACATAGAATGGCAAAATGGATAAAATATCACCAGGCAGCAATCTATTTGCTTCAATAGACTCACCTCACTAGAAAGGACACTCACAGACTCAAAGTAAGAGGTGGAAAACAGATTTTCAAGCGTATGGAACACAAAAGAAAAGAGGAGTCATGATCTTAATCTCAGACAAAATACCCTTTAAGCTACCAAAAATTAAAAAAGATACAGAAGGCCACTACATAATGATAAAAGGTTCAATCCATCAACAAGAAATATCCATCCTAAACATGCATGCACCCAATATAGGAGGGCCAACTTTCATAAAGCACCTCCTAGGTAAACTAAAAAAAGATATCGACTCCAATACCATCATAACTGGGGACTTCAATACCCCACTCACAACCCTAGACAGATCATCAGGACAAAAAATCAGCAAGGAGATCCGAAACCTCAATGTGACACTTGACAAAATGGACCTAATTGATACCTAGAGAACCTTCCATCCAAAGAACACAGAATACACATTCTACTCATCACCGCATGGAACGTATGCTAAGATAGACCACATACTTGGCCATAAATGAAGCATAAGCAAATTTAAAAGGACTGAAATTTTACCATGCACCTTCTCAGACCACAGTGGAATAAAAATAAACATTTACACCAACAAGGTCCCCCCAAAACCCACAAAGACATGGACACTAAACAGCATGATGCTAAACAACTTCTGGGTCAATGATGAAATCAAAACACAGATTAAAAGATACCTGGAAACAAATGAAAATGAAGAAACATCTTACCAAAATCTCTGAGACACCAAGAAAGCTGTAGTAAGAGGGGAATTTATATCCCAACAAACGCACAAGAAGAAAATGGAAGGATCACAAATTAATAGACTAACAAGTCACCTAAGGAAGCTGGAAAAGCAAGACAACAAAAACCCTAATTTCAGCAGAAGAATCCAGATCACCAAAATAAAAGCCCAAATCCAGGACATAGAAGACAAAAAGATAATACAAGAAATCAATGAAACAAAAAGCTGTTTCTTCAAAAGGATAAACAAGATCGATGGTCCCCTAGCTAGGCTGACCAAGAAAAAGAGAGAAAAAGCCCAAATAAAAACAATCAGAAACACAAAAGATGAAGTCACATCTGATCCTGAAGAAATACAAAATATCATTAGAGACTACTATGTACACTTGTATAGAAACAGACTTGAAAACCTTATGGAAATGGAGGACTTTCTCTCATCATACAACCTGCCTAGATTGAAACAAGAAGAAATTGAGAATCTAAATTGACCAATAACAATCAAGGAAATTGACTATGTAATAAGAAAACTACCTACAAAAGAAAGCCCTGGACCAGATGGCTTTCCAGCAGAATTCTACAAGACATTTAAAGAGGAGTTGATACCAATCCTACTGAAGGTATTCCAGGTGACTGAGAAAGAGGGAACTCTCCCCAAATCATTTTACGAAGCTAACATCACATTGATAACCAAGCCAGGCAAAGACCCAACAAAGAAAGAGAATTACAGGCCAATATCTTTGATGAACATAGATGCTAAAATTCTCAACAAGATCCTAGCGAACCGAATTCAACAACACATCTCAAAAATCATCCATCATGACCAAGTAGGCTTCATCCCTGGAATGCAAGGCTGGTTCAATATTCATAAAACCATAAATGTAATTAAATACATCAACAGATGTCAAAACAAAAACCACATGATTATATCATTAGATGCAGAAAAAGCTTTTGATAAAATCCAGCACCCCTTCTTGATAAAAACCCTTGAACATCTAGGCATACATGGAACATACCTCAAAATAGTAAAAGCCATCTATGAGAAACCCACAGCCAGCATACTCCTAAACAGACAAAAATTGGAACCATTTCCTCTGAAAACTGGAACAATACAATGATGCCCACTCTCCCCTTCCTGTTCAGTATAGTATTGGAAGTTCTGGCTAGAGCAATCAGAGAAGAGAAGGCAGTCACGGGTATCCAAATAGGAAAAGAGGAAGTCAAGTTATCTCTCTTTGCAGATGACATGATTGTGTACCTTTAAAATCCAAGGGAACCTGTCAAAAACCTCCTTACACTGATAAAGGACTTTGACAAAGTCTCAGGATATAAAATAAATGTGCAAAAGAAAATCGCATTTCTTTACACCAATAATAGACAAACAGAAACCCAAATGAAAAGCACAATTCCATTCACAATAGCCACAAAAAGAAATGAAATACCTTGGCATCTTCCTAACCAGAGATGTGAAAGACCTTTAAAATGAAAACTACAGAACACTGCTCAAAGAAAGCAAAAAAATGACACAAACAAGTGGAAAAATATCCCATGCTCATGGATTGGAAGAATCAACATTGTGAAGATGTCCATCCTACCTAAGGCAATCTACAGATTTAATGCAATACCCATCAAATTACCCACAACATTCTTCTCAGACCTAGAAAAAACAATACAGGAATTCATATGGAAACACAAATGACCAAGAATAGCCAGAAAAATCCTCAGCAAAAAAAAAAAAGCAGGTGGTGTGTCACATTACCAGACTTCAAACTTTACTATAAAGCTACAATAATCAAAACAAATTGGTATTGGTACAGGAAAAGGCATATAGACCAATGGAATAGAATTGAGATTCCAGAAGCAAAACCTCAATTTCTCAACCAACTCATCTTCGACAAAGCCTCCACCACCTACCACTGGGGAGAGGAGAACCTATACAGTAAATGGTACTGGGAAAACTGGCTGACCACATGCAGAAGATTGAAACAGGACCCCTATCTATCCTCATACACAAAAATTAACTCTAAATGGATCAGAGACCTAAATATAAAACCTCAAACCATAAGAACCTTAGAAAATGAAGGACATACCCTCATGGAAATTGGAACTGGCATCCAATTCCTGAACAAAACCCAAAACCCACAGGCCATGAGAGAGAAGATAGACAAGTGGGACCTCATTAAACTGACAAGCTTCTGCAAAGCCAAAGAAACCATCAAGAGAGCAGGGAGACAGCCTACAGACTGGGAAAAAGTATTTGCCAACTCCAGGTCTGACAAAGGCTTAACATCTTGGATCTACAAGGAACTCAAACGTGCTGAAAAGAAAAAAACAAGCAACTCCATTATAAAATGGGCAAAAGATGTGAACAGACACTTCTCAAAGGAAGACATCCGAGCAGCCAACAGACACATGAAGAAATGTTCAACCTCACTAATCATCAGGGAGATGCAAATCAAAACCACACTGAGATACCACCTAACTCCAGTCAGAATGACAATTATCAATAATTCAAAAAATAACAGTTGCGGGAGAGGGTATGGTGAAAAGGGAACACTTCTACACTGTTGGTGGGAGTGCAAACTAGTGTAACCTCTATGAAAAACAGTGTGGTAATTCCTAAAAGCTCTAAATATTGACCTCCTGTATGACACTGCAATCCCCCTACTGGAAATATACCCTGAAGAACTCAAATCACTCTATAAAAAAGATACCTGTACATGTATGTTTATCACAGCATTGTTCACAATAGCAAGAACCTGGAAGCAACCATGCTGTCCATCAAAAGAGGACTGGATTTAAAAAATGTGGTATTTATACATGATGGAATACTACACAGCCATAAAAAAGAACAAAATCATGAATTTTGCAGCAACCTGGATGGAACTAGAGTCTATAATACTGAATGACCTCTCACAGAAACAAAGATCTGAGTATCACATGTTCTCACTCATATAGTGGACCTTGAACATCCAATGTAATACTATAAGAAAATGACTTATAGTGGTGGGAAACGATGGGGGGAAGGGAGATGGGATTAATGGTAGTAAATATCTTTCTGGGGACAGGGAGACACCTCTTATCAACAAGGGTGCCTGAACGAAGCATATTTGTATACCTAACCCTTAATTGTACCCCACAATATCATAATAAGAAATACTGATTAAATTAAAAAAAAGAAATTTGCAAGTAACTTGAGTGACCAACCATATATCCAGGTTTTCCTGGGACATACACAGTTTATGCCTATTGTTTTTGCATAGTTATTAGTAAACATTCCCTTCATTCCCAATAGTATTCCAGCTTGAACTGTAATTGAGATGCTTATCCTCTATAGAACATATTTCAGCACTTCCTACCTATTTTAGCCAATTTTTTAATAGTTTGCATGGACAGGCTCAGTTTTGGTTTCTTTTCCTAACTCTGGGGCTTACAACAGTATGTGGCACTCAGTGACTGATATTTTGAATGAGAAGACATCCTTGCTATCTTGTCTTAAGAAGTTTGCATTCTAAAACAAAAGTATACACACACACACACACCTGGCATCTCCACACAGTTTTTAGGACAAAAGACTAATATTTTTCTTAATACTTTCTTCCTTAAGGCTTTGAAAATTAAATACAAGTTTATTTCTGCTAAGCCAATTATTTCTTTTCTACTTTAGGTTATCGGGTAGGAAACTTTCACAAAAGTAACTGGCAATTTTAATGAAGGTTTCCTATGTTTATGAGATTTTCCCTGAGTTTAAATTTGCTATTGTAGCTCTACATAAACGTGGTGAAAGTGTTCACACCAAGTGTCATATTGGACAGAACTAAATATTAGATGAAAAAAATATTCTATAGTCCACTAGCTAAAAGGAGTCAAATTTGTTTTTTAAAGGTACCTCTCATTTGCCAATAAAGTATACATTTAGTCCTGTAAACAGTTGGTTTTAAGTGACTGGAGCTTTGAATAAATACAAGGGAAAATATTTCAATGTCCTATGTACACTGAAAATTATTTTGAAGAGAATAAAATGTAAGTCAGACCGTAAATGTAAAATATATAAAGGAAATGTGTGTCTATGTGTTGCCTAATTCATTAAGTGGCATTTCTGATGTCACAAGTGGTGACATAATCATTAGAGAAATCATTATATGCTGTCTGAATGTCAGTTCTGAGATGTTAGTTCTGTGTGACTGTGTTTCCACGTGACTCCTAAAGTAGGCATGCAGTTATCCATAACAATCTTCAAACTGTTATCAGCTTTTCTTCTTTTCTGTAGAAATGGTATTGAGGTAGAACTGGAAATCTCTGGTACACTGGTACCAGATCGTCTGGTTTTAGATGAATGAGCACAGCTGCTGCCTAAAAAGTCCATCAGTGCTCACAGGTCCACAACCTTGCCCCACTGACAGTCTCAAAAAATAAAAAAAAATCCAAAATGCTGTTGGTATCTATTGCCTCATTTATGTATATTGAGAACCTGCTGTATTTTCTTCACTTTTCTAAGCTCTTTCTGTACACATCTTATGCAATTCTTTCAATTACTTTGTGAGGTAGCTATCAATATCCTCATTTTACACATGAGAAAGCCAAGGTTCAAAGAGAAGAAAACACTTGACCATGTTAGACCTGAAACCCATCAGGATAGATAAAGCAGTAGAGAGGAGGGATTTCAAGATAAATTTTTTCCTAATTATCTTCTATTATTAATGTTTTTTTTTAATATGTTCTGGTTCTCCATGCAAGTTGGGCTTTTTTTACCCATTAAAATAAATAAAGGAGGTTGCAGCTATCTTCAGAAATGTGCACACACCCCCTTTCTTGTCTGAAGCACATCTCTTTATATGATACCCTTACAGCCTGCTACTTGTTTGTCTGAGAGCAATTTTAATGGCTCTCCAGTCTCCCTAGTAGACTGGGTTCCTGGTGTTTTGAAAGGAGTATCACTGGCAAGGATGTGTTTGGGAGTGAATTTCAGCTTTAGCAAGGATCTGATATGAGATCTGGAAACACTTCCTGGCAAAAAGAAGGAAAATAAGTCTATCCAAGGAGAGCTATACTTTACTGAATGCATTATACGTCTTTCTCAAAGTTGTTTTGATAAGCAGACAGCTTTAGCTGTTATTTTGTGTGTGAGGGAATTACAGTATTAATTCCACCACGGAAATTTTTATACTTAGAATTACTAGGGAATTAGAGTTGCTACATTTTTAATGTAAGGTTAGTTCAATCATGGTAAGCAGAAAAATTCAGTGCCAGAGAACCTGTAGTTTCTTAGGAAGAATCCTCTGTGTTCTAAAATTGTTTTCCATTAGTTTAATAAACATAACCGTGGTATGTGTGTTTCTTTTTAGGGACTGGTAACATCTGAACATATCAAACCAAACAGGCAGACTCTTACACCATCACTACCACAGCATTTTACCACAGTGGAATGCCACTGTATGTGGATTCCAAACAAGCTAAAAAGAAAAAGAGCTGATTAGACCTCTGACTACCTGCTGAACGGGATGACGGCCACAGCTGAGGTGGAGACACCAAAAATGGAGAAGAGTGCCTCCAAGGTAGAGAAGCAGCAACCTAAACAAGACAGTACAGAGCAAGGCAATGCTGATTCTGAAGAGTGGATTAGCTCTGAGAGTGATCCCGAACAGATGAGCCTTAAAAGCAGTGACAACAATAAGAACTGCCAACCTGGGGATGGTCAGTTGAAGAAAAAGGAGATTCCCTCCAAACCACACCGCCAGCTATGTCGATCACCCTGCCTGGATCGTCCAAGCTTTTCCCAGAGCAGCATTTTACAGGATGGTAAGCTTCACTTGAAGAAGGAATACCAGGCCAAGATGGAGTTTGCTCTAAAGTTGGGCTATGCAGAGGAACAGATTCAATCCGTGTTAAACAAGCTGGGTCCAGAATCCCTTATTAATGACGTATTGGCTGAGCTTGTCAGACTTGGCAACAAAGGTGATTCAGAAGGGCAAGTCAACTTGAGTCTGTTAGTGCCTCATGGGCCCAACTCCAAAGAGATTGCAAGTCCTGAATTGTCTCTTGAAGATGAAATAGACAACAGTGACAATTTGAGGCCAGTTGTCATTGATGGAAGTAATGTGGCAATGAGGTAAGCCTGGTATGTTTTTTCTCTCTTTTTAAAAAATCTCCCTGAACTCATAGAAATTGAAATCACTATAAGAGGCCCTTGGTTGTTGTCTTTGGTTTGTGTTCCTGTAGGTGGACAAAAGCTAAAATGATCCTGCTCTTGCATTTTATCTCTCCTTTGAAATTGCTGCCATTTTTTTTTAGATGTTCTGAGTGCAGTTTAGACGTCAGTGATGATACTTCAGAGACATAGCCATTCAGCTTTGTTCCTCTTACGGTCTGCTGTCGCACCCCTGCTTTGGTTAGACTAGTCATAATGAAAATATTGTTTTTATAATGTTACTTGGGGGCTTACTTAGAAATTTTCAGTAACTCCCAGTTGCTATTCTACTAAATTTGGATCCCTTTCTCTGTCTTTAAGGCTCTTTGTGATTTGGCTTTTGCCTATTCCCATTTGATCACATCTCTCATGCTTAACTGCATTTACTTCAGTGTCTTTAATGGTCTCCATGTAAATTATGCTGATTTATATCCCCACTATCTGTGTTCATGTCATTTACTAACTTAGTGGTGACTTCCTCCTTATCTTCATATCCTTCATGATGCACTACCACCACAAAGACCTTCCTAATTTTTCTGATCCCAGTGATGGTCTCTGAACTACAATATCTGTGGTAGGTTGAATGATAGTCCCTTAAAGATGTCCACATTTTAATCCCTGAAACCTGTTATCTTATATAATAAAAGGAACTTTGCAGATGTGGTTAAGGATCTTGAGATGGGGGTGATTACCCTGGATTATCAAGGTGGGCCCAGTGTAATCACAGGAGTCCTTATTAGAGGGAGGAGACAGGATTAGAATGAGTAGAATGAGATGTAGTGACAGAAACAAGAAGCTGGAGTAATGTAAGAAAAGGACTATAAGCCAAAAATGTGAGTGGCCTCTAGAAAGAGCAAGGAAACAGATTCTCTCTTTAAGCTTGCAGAAAGAACATAGGCTTGCCAACACCTTGATTTCAGGCTTCTGACCTCTTGAACTTGTAAGGGAATATAGTGGTATTATTTTAAGCCACTAAATGTGTGATAATTTGTTAAAGCAAATTAGGAGACTAATTCAAAATAGTGCCTTTGTATTTTATTCCACAGTTTCCCATATCATTTTCTTACTTCATGCCAGAGAACTTTAGAAATCCTTTCTATCTTCCAAATGCATTGTCATCCAGCCATGACTTTAAAATTCCCAGTGATTAGGAGCCTTTCCTATTGAGTCCATCATTGTTTGATGGGCTCAATGGAATCCTTAGACTATAAACAACCAAAACAAAGTAAAAAAGTCTTAGTAGGAGGGAGATACAAGATGGCCACCTGGTAGTAGCCAACCAGCACCTCTCTCCCAGAGCAGACCAAAGAAGAGGATTCCAGAAGGCAGTGGCACCCCCCTCCCCATTAACTAGAATAGGCTGAGGTGGAGGATGCACCCCACATCCAACAGAGGACTCTTGGGACACATAGGGAGTGAGGAGGAGAGAGAGTAAGCAGCAGCCAATTTCAGAGCCAGGAGGCCCGTCCCCACCATGTGACATGCTTACATTGGATTTTCAGTCCTGCCTTATATGTGACATGGTCTGCAACAGTTCTCCTCTCGCCAGCCACATGGGTCTCCAGTCCCAAGTCAGGGGTGGTCTGGATACAACACTGCTGGCATGCTGCCAGAGCCCAAATGGAGCTGAAAATCCATCCAAGCTCTGAATGCCTATAGCCAATCAATCCCTGAAAGCATGTACCCCATGGGCAGTACTTGGTGGTCAGTCCTCATACTAGGAAAAGTCACTTACTGGCTTCACTTATCCCAAAGGTAGGTTCTGTTGTACACTTCTAAGCAATGAATGGTGCTGCCATTCTGGCAGTACTGCCACAGCAGCCAGGGAGCCCATCTACCCTCCTGATCCCCATAGAGAACACATAACGAGATTGGAAAGCAGTCTAACTGACCTGGCTGTGGGAAAAACTTTGCGGCAGACATCTACTTTGAGTTCTGAGCACTGCCTAAAAGGAGAGGTGGGACTGGAAAAAACAGGGGAGGGGGGAGAGGTAGGCACCTGCAGACCTGATGGTTACTCTCTTTCTTTCTCTGTGGGAACTCTTTCAAACAGTCAAAAAATCTCTAGGGCAGCTAAACTATATTTAATGACAACAACAAAAAAGAACAAAAAAATAATTAAAAGAGAAGAGTTGGTCTTCACAGATAAGGAAGAACCAGCAATAAAACACCAGCAATCCCCAAAGTTTTAAAGAAGATCACCCACAAAATCTCCTCTCATACCCCAAACAATGGAACCCTTCCAGAATGACCTATGACAGACAGAATTCAGACTATGGATGGCAAAAACAACAAAGGAAAACCATGAGAAAATGGAAGCAAAGATCATCCAGGCAGCAAAAGCACTGCAGGAAATAAAAATTGAGCTGGTCAATATAGGAAAGGTCCTATCTGAAATCCTGAAAATGAAGAATTCCTTCCTGGAATTTCAAAGCACAATGACAGACCTATTCAGCAGAATTGACCCGGCAGAGGAAAGAATCTCAGAGCTGGTGGACCAAAATATTGAACTAACCCAGTCTGACAAAAGCAAGGAAAAAAGACTCAAAAAGAATGAGCAAAGCCTATGAGAGGTATGGGATTGTGTAGAGACCAAATTTATGGATGACTAGAATCCCTGAGACAGAAGGGAGAATATCATTAAACAAATCTTCCAAAAGGCTAGCCAAGGAATTTTCCCTTATTTCACTAGAGAGGCAACCATCCAAATGCAAGAGATCTAGAGAACTCCTGCAAGGTATTACATGAGAAGACCATCCCCAACACACCTAATAATCTGTATCCATAAGGTAAGCATGAAATAAAAAGTCCTAAAGGGAGCTAGAAAGAAGGAAGAGACCACCTATCAGGAAAGACCCATCAGAATTCATAGACTTCTCAGCAGAAACCATATAAGCCAGAAGGCACTGGGTTCCAATCCTTAATATTCTTTTTCTTTTAAAGCCCTTTTCATTTTTAGAATTTTTTTCTTTTTTTTAAAGGTGTGGGGTACAATTCAGGGTTAGGTATACAAGCATTGATTATGCAGGTACCCTTGTTGATGAGAAGTAACTCTCCCTCCCCTAGCAGTTTCCCTCAACTACCACTCCCACCCTCCCTTCCCTGACAGTTTTCACTACTACCAATCCCTTTCTTATAGTAGTATGATAATCATTCAAGGTCCGCTTATGAGTGAGAAAATATGGTACCCTGTTCTTTGTTTCTGTGATAGATCACTGAGTATGAAAGACTCTAAATCCATCCAAGTAGCTGTGAAGTCCATATGTTTATCCTTTGTGCATAATTTGCATAATATATCCATTGTGTATATGTACCACATTTTTTTTTTATCCAGTCCAGCTTCGATGAGCAGCATGATTGGTTCCATGTTTTTGGTATTGTGCATAGAGCTGCAACAAACATGCGTGTGCAGGTATCTTTTTTGTAGAATGATTTGAGTTCCTCCAGGTATATTCCCAATAGGAGAATTGCTGGGTCATATGGAAGATCAATTTTGAGATCTTGCAGAAATCGCCATACAGTCTTCCAAAGAGGTTGCACTAGTTTTCATTCCCACTAGCAGTGTAGAAGCGCTCCTTTTTCTCCACATCCTCGTCAGCATCTGTTGTTGTTTGTTTTATTAATGATGGCCATTCTTACTGGGGCTAGGTGATATCTCAATGTGGTTTTGATTTGCATTTCTCTGATGTTAGTGAAGCTGAGCACTTTTTCATGTGTCTGTTGACTGCCAATATATCTTCTTTTGAGAGGTGTCTATTCATGTCTTTTGCCCACTTTTTGATGGTGCTATTTGTTTTTTTCCTTTCAGCAAATTTGAGTTACTTGTAGATCCTAGATGTTAAACCTTTATCAGATATACAGTTGGCAAATATTTTTACCCATTTGTGGACTGTCTCACTGCTCTCTTGATGGTTTCTTTTGCTTTGCAGAAGCTTGTCAGTTTGATTAGGTTCCACTTGTCTATCTTATTTCTTATGTTATGAGTACTTAGGGTTCTGATCAGAAACTAGTTACCAGTTCCAATTTCCATAAGGGTGTCTGCTGCGTTTTCTAAGATTCTTATAGTTGAGGTTTTACATTTAGGTCTTTGATCCATTTAGAGTTAACTTATGTGTATAGTGATAGGTAGGGGTTCTATTTGAATATTCTGCATGTGATCAGCCATTTTTCCAGCACCATTTACTGATTAGGTTCTCCTTTCCCCAGTGGTGGTTGTTGGAGGCTTTGTTAAAGATGAGTTGGTTGAGAAATTGAGGCTTTGCTTCCAGAATCTCTATCCTGTTCCTTTGGTCTATATTCCTGTTCTTGTACCAATAACAGGCTGTTTTGATTACTGTAGCCTTATAGTAAATTTTGAAGTCTGGAAGTGTGATACCTCTTGCTTTGTTTCTTTTGCTAAGGATTGTTTTGGCTATTCATGGTTATTTATGTTTTCATATGAATTTCTGTGTTTTCATATGAATTTCTGTATTTTCATCTGCAGGTCTGAGAAGAATGATGTTTGTAACTTAATGGGTATTGCATTGAATCTGTAGATTGCCTTTGATAGGATGGACATCTTAACAATGTTGATTTCTCCTATCCATGAGGATAGAATATGTTTTTGTTTGTGTCTTCTTGGATTTCTTTGAGTAGTGTTTTGTAGTTATCATTGTAAAGGTTTTTCACTTCTCTGGTTAGGAAGATGCCGAAGTATTTCATGTGTGTGTGTGTGTGTGTGTGTGTGTGTGTGTGTGTGTGTGTTGTGAATGGGATTTGCTTTTTATTTGGGTCTCTGCCTGTTTGTTGTTGGTGTATAGGAATGCAACTGCCTTTTACACATTTATTTTATACCCTGAGACTTTGGCAAAGTTCTTTTTCAATGCAAGCAAGTTTTTGGCAGATTCTCATGGATTATCAAGGTATAGGATCATATCATCAGCAAAGAGGGATAACATGACTTCCTCTTTTCCTATTTGGATACCCCTGATTTCCTTCTCTTGTCTAATTGCCCTAGCTAGGACTTCCAAAACAATGTTGAACAAGAGGAGTGAGAGTGGGCAGCCTTGTCTTCTTCCAGTTTTCAGGAGGATTATTTCCAATTTCTGTCCACTTAGCAATATGTTGGCAGTGGGTTTATCATAAAAGGCACTTACTATTTTGAGGTATGTTTCTTCTATACCTTGGTGTTTTAGGGTTTTTATCAAGAAAGGATGCTGGATTTTTATCAAAAGCTTTTTCTGCATCTAATGATATAATCATGTGGTTCTTGGTTTTAACATCTGTTGGTGTATTTAATTACATTTATAGTCTTGCAAATGTTGAACCAGCCCTGCATCCTGGGGATGTAGCCTACTTGGTCATGGTGGATGATTTTTTAGATGTATTTTTAGATTTGATTTGCTAGAATCTTGTTGAGAATTTTTGCTTCTATGTTCATAAGGAATATTGGCCTGTAGTTCTCTTTTTTTGTTGGATCTTTACCCAGTTTGGGTATCAGTGTGATGTTAGCTTCATCAAATGATTTGGGGAGAATTCCATCTTTCTCAATTGCCTGGAATACTTTCAGTAGGGTTGGAATCAGCTCCTCCTTGTACGTTTTGTAGAATTCTGCTGGAAAGCCATCCAGTTCAGGACTTTTTTTTGTACATAGTTTTTTTATAACAGAGTCAATTTCTTGGGTTGTTATTGGTCTATTTAGTGTCTCAGTATCTTCTTGTTTCAACCTGGGGAGTTTGTGAGATGTCAGAAAGTCCTCCATTTCATTTAGGTTATCAAGTTTGTTTCCATATAGGTATACATAGTAATCTCTGATAATCTTTTGTATTGCTTCAGGGTCAGTTTTGATGTGATCTTTTGTATTTCTGATTGTGTTTATTTGGGCATTTTTTTTCTTTTTCTTGGTTATTTTGTCTAGGGGTCCATCAATCTTGTTAATTCTTTCAAAGAGCCAGCTTTTTGTTTTGTTGATGTTTTCTATGATGTTCTTCTATGATATTGTTATACTCTGTTCTGAGAAGTTTCTTCTATGTCCCATATTTTGGTTCTTATTTTGGTGATTTGGATTACTCTGCTAAAATTTGGGTTTTGGTGGTCTTCTTTTTCCAGCTCCCTTAGGTGATTTTTTAGGCTTTCAACTTGTGATCTTTCCATTTTCTTGATGTGTGCTCATGGAGATATAAATTCCCCTCTTAGAACTGATTTCATGGTATCCCAGAGGTTTTGGTAAGATGTTTCTTCAATTTCATTTGTTTCCAGGAATCTTTTAATTTTTGCTTTGTTTTTAGCATTGACCCAGTAGTTGGTCAGCATCTACTAGTAGTTGGTCAGCATCATGCTATTCAGTGTACATGTCTTTGTGGACTTTGGGGAAATTTTGTTGTTGTTGATATTTGTTTTTATTACACTCTGGTCTGAGAAGGTTCATGGCAATATTTCGACCTTATGGAATTTGTTTATGCTTAATGTATGGCCTAGGATATGATTGATCTTGGAATACGTTCCATGTGGTGATGAGTAGAATGTATATTCTGTGGTTGTTAGGTGGAATAATCTGTAGGTATCTATTAAGTCCATTTGGAAATGTTAAATTTAGGTTCTGAATCTCCTTGTTGATTTTTTGCCTCGAAGATCTATTTAGGGCTGTTAGAGGGGTATTCAAGTTCCCTGCTGTAATAGTGTTACAGTCAATATCTCTTTTTTGTTTACTTAGTAGTTGCTTTATAAATGCTGGTGCTCCTATGTTGGATGCATGTATGTTTAGGATGGATATTTGTTGTTGACGGATTGAACCTTTTATCATTATGTAGTGTCCTTTTGTAACTTTTTAAATTTTTGATAGCTTAAAGGTTTTTTGTCTGATATTAAGATCACGACTCCTGCCTTCTTTTGTGATCCATTTGCCTGGACTCATTTTCCATTCTTTAACTTTTAGTGTGTGTGCATCCCTTGTGGTGAGATGAATTTCCTGGATGCAGCAAATAATTTGTTCATGGTTTCTTATCCAGTTTGCCATTCTGTGTCTTTTCAGTGGTGCATTTAGTCAATTCACATTCAGGCTGATGATTGAAATGTGATTGTTTATCCCTGTCATGAGGTTCTGATACAGTTTTTTCTCTGTTTGCTTGTTTTCTTTTAGCTTTGGGGTTAATGTGTGTGTCTTCAAGTTTTTTGTTGCACTGTATTCTCTGTTGATTCTGTGCTCTGCTGTTCTCTTGGGAAGTGTGTGGTCATTCTTTTGTTTTTCTTTCTACTGTGCTTAATATCTTTTTAAGTGTCTCCTGTAGAGCTGGTCTGGAAGCTGCATAATCTCTTAGGGATTGGATGTCTGGGAAGGATTTTCATTTTCCAGCACTAATGAAGCTGAGCTTCACTGTTTAGGAATTTTTTGGTTCAAATTATTTCTCTTTGAAGACTTTGAATATTGGACTCCATTCTCTTCTTGCTTGTAGTGTTTCTACTGATAGATCTGCTGATATTCTGATTGTTTTTCCCTGGTGGATAGTCTGATCTTTCTCCCTTGCTGCCTTTAGGATTTTTTTCTTTTCTGCCTACTTTGTGTAGGTGAATTACTATGTGTCTAGGAGTTGGTCTTCTAATTTGATGTCTTGTGATGGTTCTCTGTATCTCTTTGCTTGGCTGATCACATCTCTGGTGAGATGGGGAAAGTTTCCTTGGATTACCTCCTGGAATACTTCTCCAAGTTGTTCTCCATTTCCCTTTCTTCTTCTGGGATACCAATCAGGTGTAGGTTTAGCCTCTTGATATAATCACACTTCTCTTGTAGGCTTTGTTCTATCTTTCTGAGTCTTTTTTCTATGTTTTTTATGGATTGGGTTAATTCCATGTTTTGGTCTTCAAGTTTTGAGATTCTTTCTTCAACTAGATTAATTCTGGTTTCCTTGCTTGTCATCTTGTTATTTATACCCGGGATGAAATTTTTTATTGCCAAAATCTCTGTTACTAGTGCTTTCAGTGTTGCACCTTGTCTTTCTTGAGCCTCATTCACTTTTTCCATCCATTTCCTAATCCCTGACATATTCTGGAGCCAATCATTGGTGACTTCCATTGTTTGGGCTCCAAGGTCTGATTTCTCAGGAATTTTCTCTTTGGTACACATGAAATTACCTGTGATCTTCCTTTGGTTTTTCCTCATTCATGACAGATCTCTTGTTTTTCTCTTTAGTTGTGTTTTTCAGTGTCAGTGGGAGAAGCTTTCCCTTCTGATGTTTGCTCAGCTCTCTATTCTTCCCTGATCTGGGCTCTGTATTTGTTCTATTTTGAAATATGATGGTGGGTGGGAAGCCTTGCTGTCTTTTTTAGTTTTTGAGTGTTGAATAAAGTAGGGGATAGGGAGCTAGGATTCAGAAACTACTTGCAAATTGCAATGATCACTGATTGTGGTATGTGTTCCCTGAGACTCACTTCCCACCACCATTCTATATGATGATGCAAAGTGGAAACCAATGCAAAAAAGCAGTTGAGCACATGCACACCCCAAAACAAACTGGAATAACAACAAAGTGAAACAAAGCAAAGAACAATAAAAAAAAACCCCAAGAAAACTGACCATGCACACACCTAGCACAAAGTGAATGCAGAATAAAAACAGAAAGACCAGAAAAGAAAGAAATTCAGGTCGAACCCTCACACATATATTGACACACACCTTAAACTATAAAAAATGAAAATTTAAAAAAGCAGAAGAACAAAAGAGCAAAAACAAACCAAAAACAACAACAAAATTAAAAGATGAACACTCAATCATTCACATACACACGTAAACAGAAAACAACAAACAAAAGAAGAAAGAAACATAAAAAGAAAAGAAAAAAATTGGGGGCATGCAGATCAGACCCTCACATACAAATTCATGCACAAAAGTAAAATATTTAAAAGTAGATGAACTAATAAACTGGCAAAAAATAATTTTAGTTAAAAAATTAAAAATTAAAAAAACCTGCCCTCTCATGGCAGACTCTGTAATTGTTCCTCTAGTCTGATCTCTCCTGCAGCACTTCCACCTCTTTCACTCTCTCCCTAGAGTCCAGAACAAGGAAGGAAGAGGGGCAGTGGAGGTGGGTGGGCCTGCAGTCTTCCCCTCACACTCTCATATGGTCAGGGAGATATCCTCTGGTGGGGAGGTGTAGGATTGTCTCTTCCCCAGGTATGTAGACATGGGGGGGTACCCTAGCCAGGAGAAATGGAGTTCTCCTATTGCAACTGATTTCCAGGCTCTGCCTGGGTTTGTCCCTCTCAGTCATGGCCCAGCTGTGTGGGTTTGATATTCAGAGGCTTGCTGTAGAGGAGGGGGTTTGGGTCAGCCCCAGACTTACCACTGATCTCTTGGAAGTTTTTCCTCATTCTTTTGTGGCCATGCCCTTTGTCCCACAGCTGGATCAGGGTAGGGGATGGAACGCCTGGAACTCAGTACTCATCAGGTTCCTCCGAAATTTGTGCTTTCAGGATATTCCCTCTGGTTATGATCAACCCCTGAGTAGTTGATCCACTAGTCACAGAGATAGGTCTGTTGCTCTGTGGTGAGCAAGTTGGAGCACTTTCCTGCCCTGCCTTCAAGATGGTGACAGGGTGCCTCTCTTGACCTCTCTGGTAGAACTCTGCCTCTGAGCTCCCTCAACAGCCTCTGCTGAGCTCCCTCCACAGCACCCTGGACAGGTGCTGAAGTGGTGAGGCAAATTCAGGAGCCAGCAGTCTCTCCTACTGCACTGGTGAGGCAAAGCCTGAGGCGGTAATCTCTGCCTGCCACTTCTTCACGGGAAAACTTTTGTCTGTTTAAAAAAACTGTGGTGCAGCCAGGGTCGGTGGCTCAGCCTGTAATCCCGCACCTTTGGGAGGCTGAGGTGAGTGGATTGCCTGAGCCTGTGGGTTCGAGACCCGCCTGGGCAGCAAGACCTCATCTCTACAATAAATCAAAAAATCAGCCGGGCGTGGTAGCACATGCTTGTAATTCTGGCTAATTGGAAGGCTGAGGCAGAAGGATCGCCGGAGCCCAGCAGGTCGAGGCTGCAGTGGCTGGGAGCAGCCACTGCACTCTAGTCTGGGCGATAGAGTGAGACTCCAACTCAAAAAAAAATGTGGTGCTTGACTTCTGCAATCTGGGAAGAGTCAGAGACCAAGCAGAGAAGCTGCAGCACCAGCTGTTGCACCAGGGCACTGGCCACTTGCTCACAAGCCCCCACTTAGTCATTCTCTCCAAGCATTTTCTTCCCAGAAAGGGTTCTGTTGATTTTGAAATAATGACACTTGGCTTCTGCATCCTGAGAGTCACTAGGGTCCAACCCACCAGCTGTGGCACCAGCTGCTGCACCAGGAGAGCCCTGGCCACTAGCTCCCTAGCCCTCACTCAATCAGCCACTCACACACCCACTCACTCATCAGCACATACACAAAATTTTCCATACACTCACTCAGTCACACTGAGACTCACATAGTCTGACTGGCTCAGCTGCCATTTTCCATGCCTCTCTCAGTGTTCTTAAAGAAAAGCAATTCTAGCCAAGAATTTTCTACCTCTCCAAGCCAAGCCTCATCAATGAAAGCGAATTAAAATCCTTCCCAGACATTTAATCCCTAACAACTTATACCACCTCCAGACCTGCCCTTCAGGAAACATGTAAGAAAGTTCTGAGCACAGAAACAAAAGAACAGTTCTACCCATGGCAAAGGCACAGGCAAGCACAGAGATAACAGATCATACAGATCAACCACAAAACCTAAAAGAAAAAAAGAAAAAAGAAACAAAGCAACCTCTTAAGAACATTATGAGAAGGATAAACCATCACATATCAATTATTAACTGGAATTGGACTGAGCATACCACTTAAAAGATATAGACTAGTGAACCTGAAAAAGAAACATGATCCAACATTCTTCTGCCTCTAGGAAACCAGTCTCACTTCAAAGGACACCCATAGGCTCATGGTAGGAGGCCAAAGGAAGATTTTCCAGGCAAATGGAAAACGAATAAGAGCAAGGGTAACTCTTCTTATATCAGACAAAACAGCCTTCAAACCAATAAAAGTTTAAAAAGGAGATAGAAGGATACTACATAATGATAAAATGCTCAAAGTACCAGCAAGAAGTATCTATCTTAAATATATATGAATTCAACATAGGAACACCCAGATTTATAAAACAGTTGCTACTTAAAATGAGAGAAGACACAGACGTCCACACAATCATAGTCAGAGACTTTAATACCTCACTAACAGTCTTAAACAGATCATCAAGGCAAAAAAAACCAACAAAGAAATCTGGAACCTTAACACCCAACCAATTAGACCTAATAGACATCTATAGAACACATCACCTAACAACCACAGAGTATGCATTCTACTCGTTAACACATGGAACATACTCCAAGACTGATCACATTCTTAGGCATAAACCAAGTGTGAAAATATTTCAAAAGAGTGAAATAATACCAAGCATATGCAATGACCACAGTGGACTCTGTTTTAGTAATTTGAATTCTTTTAATTTTTTTCCTTGATTGCCGTGTAAACTCAAAAGTCATTCAGAAGCATGAAAAAATTAAAAGAATCTCAAAAACAAGGAAAAAATTAAAAGAATCTCAAAAACAAATGAAAACAGAGAAACAACATATCATAACCTCTGTGATACCATGAAATCAGTGTTGAGAGAAGTTATGACATCACACACACACACACACACACACACACACACACACACACACATCCAGAAAATAGAAAGATCTTAAGTAAACAGCCTCATATCACTCCTAAGGAAGTTAGAGAGGCAAGAACAATTAAATTCTAAATTTAGTAGAAAAATTCAAATTACTAAAACAGAGTCACAAGTGCAGGAAATAGAAGCCAAAAAAAAAAAAAATCATAGAAAATGTCAATGAGACAAAAAACTGGTTCTTTGAAAGGATAAAAAAGATTGCCAGTCCCATGGCCAGACTGACTTTTAAAAAAGGAGAGACTGTCTAAATAAACACAATTTGAAATACAAAAAGGTGATGTCACAACTGACAGAAAAAATTCAAAAGATTATCAGAGGTTACTGTGAACATCTGTATGCAAATTAACTAGAAAATCTAGACGAAATGGGAGATTTTCTGGCATCACATAACCTCCCAAGTTTGAAACAGGAAGAAATTAAGACCCTCAGCAGACCAATAATAATCCCACAAAGTGACCCAGTTATAAGAAACCTTCCCACCAAATAAAGAGCCCTGAGCCAGATGGTTTCTCAGCTGAGTTCTACTAAATGTACAAGGAAAAGCTGATGCCCATCCTATAAAAGTATTCCAGGCAATCAAAAAGGAAGGAATTCGCCCCAGCTCATTCTAAGAAGTCAATATCCTGATACTCCAAATTGACAAAGACCCAACAAGGAAAGAGAACTCCAGGCCAATTTCTCTGATGAACATAGATGCAAAAATTCTCAACAAGATTCTAGCAACACATTTCAAGGAAAATCCATCATGAAGAGGTGGGCTTCATTCCTGGAAGCAGTGCTAGTTCAACATTCATCAATCTGTAAACATAATTTATCAAATTAACAGGTGTAAAACCAATTTCAACCAAGAATTTCCTACCCAGCCAAAGTAAGCTTCATCCACAATAGAGAATTAAAATCCTTCCCAGACATTCAATTCCTTAAAAGAATATGCTGCTTCCAGAGCAGCTCTACAGAGGATAGTTAAAAAGCTGCTATGGACAGAAGGAAAAAGAAACAAAAGATAGACCATATACTTCACAAGATCACAAACAAACACAAAAGCAGCAGAGCATACAACATACCCACAAAAGTGAAAACACACACATATATGAACGCAAAAGTTAAATGAAAACAAAGCAGCCTTATAAAAGCATTATGACAAGGACAAACTCTCACATTTCAATAATCATCCAGAACGTGAATGGACTAAATACACCACTGAAAAGGCATAGAATGAAAAACTGGATAAAAACACATGACCCAGTAATTTACTGGCTCATCTCACCACAAAGACACCCACAGATTCAAACTTAGAGGATGGAAAACAAACTTTCAGGTGAACATATCACAAAAGAAGGCAAGAGCTGCAATCTTAATATCATACAAAACAACATTTATAGTATCAAAAATTTTAAAAGATATGGAAGAATACTACAAAATGATAAATGGTTCTATCCATCAACAGGAAATACCAATCCTAAATATATATGCACCAAACACAGAGCACCAGCTTTTATAAAGCAGCTACTAGGTAAACTAAAAAAAGATATTGACTCAAACACTATCATAGATAGGGACTTAAATATACCACTAACAACCCTAGATAGGTCATCAAAGCAAAAAATCAAAAAAGAGACCTGGAGCCTCAACTTGACACTTCACCAAATGGACTTAGTAGATACCTACAGAACACTCTACCCAGCAACCACAGAATATACATTCTACTCATCACCACATGTACGTACTCCAAGATCAACCACATCCTCAGCCATAAATCGAGCATAAACAAATTTCACATGATCAAAACACTGCTGTCCACCTTCTCAGACCACAGTGTAATAAAAATAAATATCACCACCACAAAATTCACCCAAACCCACAAAGACATGGACACTAGAAAACATGATGCTGAACAACTCATGAGTCAACACAAAAATCTAAACAGATATTAAAATATTCCTGGAAACAAATGAAAACAAAGAGACTTCTTACCAAAACCTCTGGGATGCCATAAAATCAGTGCTAAAAGGGGAATTTATATCTCTATGAACACATATCAAGAAAATGGAAAGCTCACAAGTTAACAAGCATAACAAATCACCTGAGGGAGCTGGAAAGACAAGACCATCAAAACCCTAACTTCACCAGAAGAATCCAGATCACCAAAGTAAAAGAACCTAGAGGAAAAAGTACCATTAAAAAAATCAGCAAAACAAAAAACTGGTTCTTTGAAAAGATAAACAAGATTGATGGATCTCTAGCCAGAAATGGACCAAGAAGTATAAATGCAAAAGATCAAGGCACAACTGACCCCAAAGAAATACAAAAGATTATCAGAGATTACTATGCACATCTATATGGAAACAGACTTGATAACTTGAATGAAATGGAAAACTTTCTCGCCTCAAACAACCTCTCACAGTTGAAACAAGAAATTGAGATCCTAAATAGAAGAGTAAAAACTCAGGAAATTGATTCCACTGTAAGAAACGTATCTTTAAAAAAAAAAGACCCTAGACAAGATGAATTTCCAGTGGAATTCTACAAAATATACAAAGAAGAGCTGATACCAATCTTATTGAAAGTATTCCAGGTAATCAAGAAAGACAGAACTGTCCCCAAATCATTTTATGAAGCTAATATCACACTGATACCCAAGCCAGATAAAGATCTAACAAAGAAAGAGAACTACAGCCAACATCCCTGATGAACATAGATGCATAAATTCTCAGCAAGATTCTAGCAAATTGGATCCAACATCTCAAAAATCTCAAAAATCATCCACCATGACCAAGCAGGCTTCATCCCTAAAATCACAAATCGAATTAAATATATCAACAGATGTAAAAACAAGAACCACATGATTATATCATTAGATGCAGAAAAATCTTTTGATAAAATCTAGCATCCCTTCTTAATAAAATCCCTTGAACACCTAGGCATAGAAGGAACACACCTCAAAATAGTAAGGGCCATCTATATTAAACCCACAGCCAACATATTGCTAAACAGGCAGAAATTGGAAGCATTTCCCCTGAAAATCAGAACAAGAAAACAATGCTCACGTTCACCCCTCCTGTTCAACATAGTGTTGGAAGTCCTAGCTAAAGCAATCAGACAAGAAAAGGAAATCAAGGGTATCCAAATTGGAAAAGAAAAAGTTATTATCCCTCTTTGCTGACAATATGATCCTATACCTCAAAAATCCAAGAGAAACTGTCAAAAACATCCCTGTGCTGATAAACAATGTTGGAAAAGTCTCAGGGTATAAAATAAACATGCAAACGCAGTTGCATTCTTATATACCACCAACAAACAGACAAGGAACCAAATAAAAAACACAATCCCATTCACAGTAGCCACAAAAAAGGAAATACTTTAGCATCTTCCTAACCAGAGAAATGAAAGACCTTTAGAACGAAAACCACAAAACACTGCTCAAAGAAGTCAAAGATGACACAAACAAATGGAAAAATATTTCATGCTCATGGATTGAAAGAATCAACATTGTTAAGATGTCCATCCTACCAAAGACAATCTACAGATTCAACGCAATACCCATGAAATTACCAACATCATTCTTCTCAGACATGGAAATAACAATACAAGAATTCATGTAGAAATATAAATGACCACAAATACCCAAAACATTCCTCAGCAAAAGAGACAAAGTCAGAGGTATCATACTTACGAACTTTAATCTCTACTATAAGGCTAAACTAATCAAAGCAGCCTGGTACTGGTACAAGAACAGGCATATAGGCCAATGGAAGAGGATAGATATTCTAGAAACAAAACCTCAATTTCTCAACTAACTTGTCTTCAAAAAAGTCTCCACCAACAACCACTGTGGAGAGGAGAACCTATTCAGTAAATGATGCCAGGAAAACTGGCTGACTACACGCAGAAGAATGAAACAGGACCGCTATCTACCACCACACACAAAAAATCAACTCCAAATAGATCAAAGACCTAAAATAAAACCTCAGTTTTGAGAATCTTAAAAAAAAATACAGATGACACCCTTACAAAAATCAGAATTGGCAACAATTCCTGATGAAGATATCCAAATTCCATGCATTAAGAGATGAGATAAGTGGGACCTCATCAAACTAAAAAGCTTCTGTAAAGCAAAGGAAACCATCAAGAAAGCAAGGACACAGCTCACAGAATGAGAAAAAAATATTTGCCAACTGCATATCTGACACAGGCCTAACATCCAGGATCTACAAGGAACTGAAATGTGCCAAAAGGAAAAAAAAAAAAAGCCCCATTAAAAAGTGAGCAAAAGGAATTGCTTTTTTGTACATTTTGAACTTTGAACTATGAGAATATTTTATTTTTTAATTTGTTTATAATTGATGAAGAAAATACAAAGTAAAAAATCAGTGCCTTGTGTCAATGGAGAATCACTGTGAAAGGTCCACAGCATTTTTGGTGGTGACAGAATGTTCCAGACCTTCATTCTGAAAAGGGCACAGGTGTATGTGACTATTAAAAATGACAGCATTGTACACTTCAAAAGAAGAATGTTCACACATTCACCTCAAACAGGTAAAAAAAAAAAAAAAAAGAAACAGTGCATAGACTTAAGTATGTCTATTCAATTATCTTTATGTTATAATTTTTTAATTGGAAATAACTCTTCAGTGTTACAAGATTGGTTGGAGAGTTGGCCAAATAAATTGTAATTAGGTGTTCTCATAGAATGATGTATAAATATTGAGAAAACATTTCCATAAACAATCTTAATGACTTGATAAATTGAAAGCACTAATAATAAATACATCCTAAAGATAAAAACCACCCCAAAAACTAAATAAATAAAAATAAAATAAAAAGTGAGCAAAAGACCTGTATAGACACTTCTGAAAAGAGGACATATAACCAGCCAACAGACACATGAAAAAAAATGCTCAGCCTCACTAATCATCAGAAAAATTCAAATTAAAACCACATTGAGATAATACCTAACTCCAGTAAGGATGGCCTTGATTAATAAAACAAAAAATAACAGATGCTGGTGAAAATGCAGAGAAAAGGATAGGCTTCTACACTGTGGGTGGGATGCAAACTAGTTCAACCTCTATGGAAAACAGTGTGGCAATTTATAAAAGAAGTAGAAATTGGCCTTCCATATGATCCATCATATTTCTCTACTGAGAATATACCTGGAGGAACTCAAATAATTCTACAAAAATGATACCTGCACACACATGCTTATTGCAGCACTAGTCACAATAGCAAAATTATGGAACCAACAATGCTACCCATTGAAACTTGATGGGATTTAAAAGTGTGGTACATGTATGTGATGGAATATTATGCAGCCATAAAGAAGGACAAACATATGGACTGCACAAAAATTTGGATGGATTTAGAGTCTATAATACTCAGTGATCTATCACAGAAACAAAGAACTGGGTACCACATGCTCTCACTCATAAGCGGACCCTGAACATTTACCATAATACTATTTAAAAAGGATTGGCAGTAGTGGGACACTACCAGGGGAAGGAGGGGGCCACATAACATCAATAAGGGCAACTGATCTCAAACCAGGCGAAGTGGGGACCAAAAAGAGGCCCAAACTTTACCTGTACAATGACCACTTATATATCTAGTCCTGTATTGTACCCCACGTCTTTAAACTTAAAAAACAAATAAGTACTCTGTCATATGAAAACTGCCTACAAAAAAAAAAGCCCTGGATCAGATGACTTTCCAGCAGAATTCTACAAAACGTACAAGGAGGAGCTGATACCAATCCTATTGAAAGTATTCCAGGCAATTGAAAAAGATGGAATTCTCCCCAAATAATTTTACAAAGCTAACATTACACTGATACACAAACCGGGTAAAGTTCCAACAAAGAAAAAGGACTACAGGCCAATATCCCTTATGAACGTAGATGGAAAAAATTCTCAACAAGATTCTAACAAATCAGATCCAAAAACACATCTCAAATATCATCCACCCTGACCAAGAAGACTTCATCCCCAAGATGCAGGGCTGGTTCAACATTCACAAGACCATAAAGTCATTAAATACATCAACAGATGTAAAAGAAAGAACCACATGATTATCTCAGTAGATGCAGAAAAAAGCTTTTGATCAAATCCAGCATCGCTTCTAAATAAAAACCCTCAAACATCTAGGTATAGAAGGAACATACCTCAAAATAGTAAGTGCCATCTACAATAAAGCCACAGCTAGCATATTGCTAAATGATCAGAAACTAGAATAATTTCCCTTGAAAACTGGAACAAGACAAGCCTGCCCACTCTCATCCCTCTTGTTCAATATTGTGTTGGAAGTCCTAGCTCAGGCAATTAGACAAGAGAAGAAAATCAGGGGTATCCAAATAGGAAAAGATGAAGTCAAGTTATCCCTCTTTGCTGATGATATGATCTTATACCTTGAAAATCCAAGAGAATGTCAAAAACATGCCTGTGCAAAAGACAGTTGCATTCCTCTACACCAACAAGAAGCAGGCGGAGAACCAAATAAAAAGCACAATCCTATTCACAATAGCCACCCCAAAAAATGAAATACCTCAGCATCTTCCTAACCAGAGAAGTGAAAGACCTTTACAACAGAAATTACAAAACACTGCTTAAAGAAATCCAAAAAGACACAAACAAATGGAAAAATATTCCATGCTCATGAATAGGAAGAATCAACATTGTTAAGATGTCCATCCTACCAAAGGCAATCTACAGATTCAACACAATACCCATTAAGCTACCAACATCATTCTTCTCAGACCTGGAAATGACAATACAGAAATTCATATGGAAACATAAATGACCATGAATACCTAAAACAATCCTTAGCAAAAAGAAACAAAGCAGGAGGTATGATACTGCCAGACTTCAAACTTTACTATAAGGCTACAGTAATCAAAACAGCCTGGTATTGGTACAAGAACAGGCACATAGACCAATGGAACAGGATAGAGATTATGGAAGCAAAGCCTCAATTCCTCAACCAACTCATCTTTGACAAAGCCTCCAACAACAACCACTGAGGAGAGGAGAACCTATTCAGTAAATGGTGCTGGGAAAACTGGCTGACCATATGCAGAAGATTGAAACAGGACCCCTACTATCACCATACACAAAAACTAACTCTAAATGGATCAAAGACCTGAATATAAAGCCTCAAACTATAAGAATCTTAGAAAGCGCAGAAGATACCCTTATGGAAATTGGAACTGGTAACCAATTCCTATTCACAAACCTAAAGGCCTATACCCTAAGAAATAAAATAGACAAGTGGGACCTCATCAAATTAATGAGCTTCTGCAAAGCAAAAGAAACCATCAAGAGAGCAGGGAGACAGCCCAAAGAATGGAAAAACATATTTGCCAACTGTTTACCTGACAAAGGCCTAACATCTAGGATCTACAAGGAATTCAAACATGCTGAAAGGAAGAAAACAAGCAGCTGCGTTTAAAAGTGGGCAAAAGACATGAATAGACACTTCTCAAAAGAAGATATATGGGCACCCAACAGACACATGAAAAGCACTCAGCTTCACTCATCATCAGAGAAATGCAAATCAAAACCACACTGAGATACCACCTAACCCCTGTAAGAATGGCCATCATTAATAAAACAAACAACAACAGATGCTGGCGAGGATGTGGAGAAAAAGGAACGCTTCCACACTGCTGGTGGGAATGCAAACTGGTGCAGCCTCTTTGGAAGACAGTGTGGCAATTCCTGAAAGAACTAGATATTGACCTTCCATATGACCCAGCAAGTCCCCTGTTGGGAATATACCTGGAGGAACTCAAATCATTTTACCAAAAAGATAGCTGCACACATATGTTTGTTGCAGCTCTATTCACAATAGCAAAAACATGGAACCAACCGTGTTACCCATTGAAGTTGGACTGGATAAAAAAATGTGGTACATATACCCTATGGAATATTATGCCACCATAAAGAAGGAAAAATATATAGACTTTGCAACAACTTGGATGGATTTGGAGTTGATCATACTCAGTCATTTATCACAGAAACAAAGAACAGAGTTCCATATATTCTCACTCATAAGTGGGCCTTGAACAATTATAATGCTATAAGAAAGCAACTGGCAGTAGTGGGAAACTGTCAGGGGAAGGGGGTGGGATTGGCAGTTGAGGGAAACTGCTAGGGGAGGGAGGGGCATACCTCATCAACAAGGGTATCTGCATGATCAGTGTTTGTATACCTAAACCTGAAATGTACCCCACATCTTTATAATAAAAATTAAAATAAAAAAAAGATACCTGCACACACATGCTTATTGCAGCACTAGTCACAATAGCAAAATTATGGAACCAACCGTGCTACCCATAAAAGCTTGACTGGATTTAAAAGTGTGGTATTTATATGTGATAGAATATTATGCAGCCATATCGAAGGACAAACATATGGACTTTACAGCAATTTTGATGGATTTAGAGTCTATAATACTCAGTGATCTATCACAGAAACAAAGAACTGGGTACCACATACTCTCATTCATAAGTGGACCCTGAACATTTACCATAATACTATTAAAAAAGGATTGACAGTAGTGGGACACTACCAAGGGGGGGAGGGAGGCCACATGACATCAATAAGGGCACCTGATCTCAAACCAGGTGAAGTGGGGACAAAAAGAGGCCCAAATTTTACCTGTACAATGACCACTTGTATATCTAATCCTGTATTGTACCCCACATCTTTAAACTTAAAAAACAAATAAATAATAAAAATTTTTAAAAGGTGTAAAAACAAGAACCATGTAATTATCTCATTAGACACAGAAAAAGCATTCAATAAAATCCAGCATCCCTTCTTGATAAAAACCCACAAACCCTAGGCATCGAAGGAACATTCCTCCAAACAATAAGAGCTATCTATGACAAACCTGTATCCAACATCATGCTTGATGGACAGAAGCTGAAAGCATTCCCCCTAAGAACTGGAACAAGAAAAGGATCCCCATTCTCACCCCTCCTATTTAACAGCACTAGAAGTCCTAGCCAGGGCATTCAGGCAGGAAAAAGAAATCAGGGGTAACAAAATAGGAAAAGAGAAAGTTAGGTTATCCCTCTTTGCTGATATGATTCTATACCTAGAAATTCTGTCAAAAATCTCCTCATTTTGACAAATGACTTCAGTAAATCAAAACACAGAAGGCAGTTGCATTTCTATACACCAACAACAAGCAGGCTGAGAACAAAATAGAAAACACAATTTTATTTAGAATATCCACCAAGAAATGAAATGCCTTGGCATCCACCTAACCAAAGAAGTGGAAAACCTTTACAATGAGAACTATAAAACAATACTCAAAGAAATAACAGATAATACAAACATATGGAAAAACATCCTATGCTCATGGATTGGAAAATCAATATCATCAAGGTGTCCATCCTACTTAAGGAAATCTACAGACTCAATGCAATCCCTATCAAATTGCCAACATTATTTTTCACAGATCTAAAAAAGACAGTACAGAAAATGATATGGAAATAAAAAGGAAACTGAATAGCTTAAGCAATTCTCAGCAAAAGGAACAAAGCTTGAGGCATCACACTTCCAGACTTTAAACCTTATTACAAGGCTACAGTAACCAAGACAGCATAGTACTGGTACAGAAATAGACATATTGGCCAATACAACAGGACAGATATTATGAAAATAAAGCCATGTTACCTCAACCAACTCATCTTCAATAAAACCATCAAAAACAAACATTAGGGAAAGAATATTATGTTTAGCAAAAGGTGCTGGGGAAACTAGCAGACCACATGCAGAAGAGTGAAATTGAACCCCTACCTATCACCATATACAAAAATTAACTCAAAATGGATCAAGGACTTGAATGTGAAACCTCAAACTCTAAGAATCTTCGAAGAAAAATTAGGGAATACCCTCCTGGACAAGGGAGTAGGCAACAAATTCATGGCCAAATTCTCAAAAGCAAATGCCACAAAAGCTAAGATTGACAAGCGGGATCTTATTAAACTGAAAAGTTTTTTCACAGCTAAAGAAACCATCAAGAGAGAAAAGAGACAACCCACAGAATGGGGAAAAAATATTTGAAAACCTAGCATCCAGGATCTACAAAAGAATCAAACAATATGAAAGAAAAAACAAACAACCCCATTAAAAATGAGCAAAGAGTATAAACAGACACTTCCCAAAGGAAGACTTACATGCAGCCAACAAACACATGAAAAACTGTTCAGCCTCACTATCATTAGAGAAATGCCAATGAAAATTACAGTGAGATACCACCTAATACCAGTAAGGATGGCTATCATTTAAAAAGTAAAAAAACAACAGGTGCTGGTATGACTATGGAAAAAAGGAAATGCTTCTACACTATTGGTAGGAGTGTGACCTAGTTTGACCTTTGTGGAAAGCAGTGTGGCAGTTTCTGAAAGAACTTAAAATTGAGCTTCCATGCAATCCAACAATCACTCTTCTGGGAATATACCCAAAGAAACATAAATTTCTCTACCCAAAAGACACCCCCATGTGTATGTTCATTGAAGCACTATTCACAATGGCACAAACATGGAGCCAACCCAGATGCCCATTAAAAGTGGACTGGTAAAGAAAATGTGGTACATATACATAATAGACTATTACACAGCCATAAAGAACAAAATCATGACCTTTGCAGCAACATAGATGCAGCTGGAGACCATCATACTAAGTGAACTATCACAAAAACAAATAACTGAATGCCACACCATCTTACTCATAAGCAAGACCTGATCACTGGTCATGCAAGCACAAGGGTTGGATTGGCAGTCACTGGATACTGCCAGAAAAGGGAAGGAGGGAGGGAGGAAGGAGGGGGCATGTGGCAACACGCTGGGTACCAGGTCCACTGCCAGGGGGAAAGAGGTCAAGCTAGAAGCCCAAACTTCCCCTGCATGCAATTTATATAGTGAATCCTCACTTGTACCCCACAACTCTAAAATAAAACTAAAATAAAATAGAAAGCCTTAGTCTAGCAAGTGTTAAATTAGATTATACCATTGTCTTTCAGTGCAGGAACTTTGCTTTATGTCTTCTTTGTTTTCCCACAGTATTGGGTGCTCCCACTGAGGCATGAGGGAGCGGGATGGGGGTAAGTCTTGTAAATCACACCATTGTTGTAAACAGGAAATGTGTATCAGGCTTTCTGTAAGTACATTTTAGTATATAGACCTGTTTAATCTTCACAACAACTGTATTTCACAGATGACTAAACTGAAGCTCAGTAATTTATGTGTCTTCGTTACATAGCTAGTAAGTGGCAAAGTGAGGACTTGAACTTAACACCTCTTACTTCAAATGAATGAAATAAAGGTAGTATTTATGAATACCAATTTTGCGCCAGCTTCTTTTACATATGTGAATTAATCCTCAGTCAAAATTCCATAAGAACAAACAAATTAGGTTCATTTTTGCAGGTGAGGAAACTCAAGTTCAGAGAGTTTGGGTAACTATCCAAGGTTACACAGGTAATAAATGGCAAATCTTATATTAAGACCTCAATCTGACTTTAATGCTCTTTTGACAATATCACACAATATTATGTGACTATTAGTGTTATTAATAATAACTGGGTAAAAAATGTGGTACATATACACAATGGACTATTATGTAGCCATAAAGAAGGACAAACATGGATTTTGCATCAACTTGGATGTATTTAGAGTCTATGATAGTGATCTATAACAGAAACAAAGAACAGAGTACCATATGTTCTCACTCATAAGCGTACCTTGAACAATTTTCATAATACTATAAGAAAGGGATTGGCAGTAGTGGGAAACTGGCACGGTAGGGCAGGGGTGGAATTGGCAGTTGAGAGAAAACTGCCAGGAGAGGAAGGGGCACACTTCATCAACAAGGGTACCTGCATAATGAACATTTGTATGCCTAACCCTGCATTGTACTCCACATCTTTAAAATAAAGGAGAAAAGCCCGGCTCGGTGGCTCAGCCTGTAATCCCGCGCCTTTGGGAGGCTGAGGTGAATGGATTGCATGAGTCCGCGGGTTCGAGACCCGCCTGGGCAGCGAGACCTCATCTCTACAATAAATCAAAAAAAAAATCAACCGGGCGTGGTAGCGCATGCCTGTAATTCCGGCTACTCGGAAGGCTGAGGCGGAAGGATCACCGGAGCCCAGCAGGTCGAGGTTGCGGTGGCCGGGAGCGGCCACTTCACTCCAGTCTGGGCGACAGAGTGAGACTCCAACTCAAAATAAATAAATAAATAAATAAATAAATAAAATAAAGGAGAAAAAAAAGAATATTTGGCATCTATGCTAGTAGAAGAGAATACACTTACAGATTTCCTTTTTCAATTATTTTAAACCATGACATCATCATGAAGTGTGTAAAGCAAGCTGGATATTCCTCTTGTTTTAATGATGGAAAACCAGAAACATAGTAACAAGAAAGTTAAATGACCCACACACAATACTACAACAATCAGAATGATACAGTAGGCTAGTTAAAAGCTGAGGCTTATGTCTGTGTTCAAAGGTATCTCTGCTCCCATCCTAATAGGATGCTTGAGAGGAAGGAGTATGGAATATACCCAACTCAGTCTCTCACCACATGAGACCACCCAGAACAACCTAAATTAGACTGTTTTCCGAGGCCTACCCTTTTTTTGTTTGCTTGTTTTTTGGTCTGGTCTGGTCTGGTTTTGTGTTTTGGAGTTGAGAATGAGAAAAACTTAGACTGTCCTTGGGCACTTTGGCTTCATGGTAATATAAGACCTTCCTTGTCTTTGGACTTCTGTTCAAGAATGGCTAATTATGAATGACACTCTATGGTTCTTTTGCTTTTTAAGGAATAATGAAGAGATTAATTACTTGGGTAATCAACATATCTGATCTATGTCAGTAGAAACTGTCATACTGACAGGAAGATTAACTTTTGTCTACTGTATGAATTACTTTGCTAAATTAAAATTAAAGGTACCTCAAACAATTTAAATAAAGCAAAGAAATTTAGCACACAACCTTACTTTTAGGAGCATATTAAAGTAGTGCATAATAGACTACATGATTTTTTTAAAATTGCCAACTCTGTCCTTGTTAGCATCTTTTTTTGTTTGACTAGGTATGTTACTGATGAGTCTCATTTATTCTGCAATCATATTTTATATGGTCAAAGTTCAGTACTATAGTCTGCTTATGAATTTGTTGTTGTTGTTAATAAAATGTAGTTTGTTTTTCCCCATTAGTTAGCTGTAACTTTATCATGAATTAATATTTCTTAGATACACTACATGTTTGTTTATTTATTTATTTAAAGATGTGGGGTACAATTCAGGGTTACTATAAACTACATGTTAACATATGTTGTTCTTCAGCTTGTTGAAATTATGAGGCTTTATTTGCCATTGGTGGCATTTATCCAACATTTGCAGTAGTGGTGTACCTGGGATTCTCCTAGTGATATATGCTAAGATCCTAAAGGGTACATTCATTCTGAGTGCTGTCTCCTTTGGGAAAGGAAATTCTTCATTTCAAAGAATCAAGACTTTAAGATGTAAATGTTACTATATTCTTTGTTAAGTCTGGGAGAAGCTCAAACATTTGAACCCTACTAAAAATATTTGCAGAAGAGGCCAGTGACCCATCTGCTATGCAGGATTTGTCTTAGACATCTGGATCATGATATATTTCTAAACCAGGTTACAGAACAGTTAGCTATAGTGTCACCAAGATACTCTGTAACTTGCAGGTCCAAGAATTTTTAGCCATTTTAGATTGCAAAATGAGGTTTTATGGGTTTGGGGAAAAATGGGTCACTTGCAAGCATTTCTGTATATTCCTCTTTTTTAAAAAATATGTTCACTCCTATTCCAGTTTCTGTTAAGAGTATCTCCTGCATCTTCTAAGATTCTTATGGTTTGGAGTTTTACATTTAGGTCTTTGATCCATTTAGAGTTCATTTTTGTGGAATTTTTTGTTTTCTTTTGTTTTCTAATTTTAAGGATGTGGGGTACAATTCAGGATTAGATATACAAATTGTCATTATAAAGGTAAAGTTTGGGCCTCACTTTGCTCCCCACTTCACCTGGTTTGAGATCAGGTACGCTTATTGATGAAGTGTGCCCCTTCCCTTCCCTGGCAGTTTCTCACTACTACCAATCCCATTTTTATAATAATATTAAAATTGTTCAGGGTCTGCTTATGAGTGAGAACATGTGGTACTCAGTTCTTTGTTTCTGTGATAGACCACTGAGTATTATAGACTCTAAATCCATCTAAGTTGTTCCAAAGTTCGTAAATTTGTCCTTCTTTATGGCTGTGTAATATTCCATTATGTATATGTACCACATTTTTTTATTCCAGTCCACTTTTGATGGGCAGCACAGTTGGTTCCATGTTTTTGTTATTGTGAATAATGCTGCAAATAAATATGCTCTTGCACGTAGCTTTTGTGTAGAGTGATTTGAGTCCCTCCAGGTATATTGTCAGAAGGGAGATTACTGGATCATATGGCAGGTCAATATTTAGATCTTTTAGGAATTGCCACACTGTTTTCCATAGAGTTTGTACTAGTTTACACTCCTACGAACAATGTGGAAATGTTCCCTTTTCCCCCCATCCTCTCTAGCATCTGTCATTTTTTGAAATATTGATGATGGCTATCCTGACTGGAGTTAGGTGGTATCTCAGTGTTTTTTTGATTTGCATTTCTTTCATAATTAGTGAGGCTGAGCATTTTTTTCATATCTGTATCTGTTGACTGCTTCTATGTCTTCTTTTGAGAAGTGGCTATTCATCTCTTTTGCCCACTTTTTAGTAGGGCTGCTTGTTTGTTTTTCTTTTTGGCACGTTTGAGTTTCTTATAGATTCTAGATGTTAGGCCTTTGTCAGATATACAGTTGGCAAATATATTTTCCCATTGTGTGAACTGTCTCCTCACTCCCTTGATGGTTTATTTTGCTTTGCAGAAGCTTTTCAGTCTGATGAGGTCCAACTTATCAAGCTTATCTTTTATGGTATGGGCATTTGGGGTTTTGATCAAGAATTGGTTTCCAGGTCAAATTTCCATAAGAGGTGTCTCCTGCATTTCTAAGTTTCTTATAGTTTGAGGTTTTACGTTTAGGTCTTTGATCCATTTGGAGTTGATTTTTGTGTATGGTGATAGGGAGGAGGGGTCCTGTCTCATTCTTCCAGTTTTCCCAGAACCATTTACTGAATAGGTTCTCCTCTCCCCAGTGGTTGGTGGTGGAGGCTTTGTCAAAGATGAGTTGGTTGAGGAATTGATGTTTTGTTTCTGGACTCTCTATCCTGTTCCATTGGTCTATATGCCTGTTCTTGTACCAATACCAGGCTGTTTTGACCATTGTAGGCTTATAATAAAATTTAAAGTCCAGAAGTGTGATACCTCCTGCTTTGTTTCTTTTGCTGAGGATTGTTTTGGCTATTCGTGGTTGTTTATGTCTCCATATGAATTTCTGTATTGTTGATTCCAGGTCTAAGGAGAATGATGTTGGTAATTTAATGGGTATTGCATTGTACCTGTAGGTTACCTTTGGTAGGATGAACGTCTTAACAATGTTGATTCTTCCAGTTCATGAGCATGGAATATTTTTCCACTTGTTTGTGTCTTCTTTGATTTCTTTGAGCAGTGTTTTGTAGTTTTCATTGTAAAAGTTCTTCACTTCTCTGATTAGAAAGATGCCAAGGTATTTTTTTTTTCCTGTGGCTATTGTGAATGGGATTGTGCTTTTTTATTTAGTACTCTGCCTGTTTGTTGTTGGTATATAAGACTGTGACTATCTTTTACACATAGATTTAGTTCCCTGAGACTTTACCAAAATCCTTTATCAGTGCAAGGAGATTTTTGACAGATTCTCTTAGGTTTTAAAGTATAGGATCATGTCATCAGCAAAGAGGGATAACTTAGCTTCCTCTTCTCCTATTTGGACATGCTGATTTCCATCTCTGTTGAAAACAGTTTGGCGATTTCTAAAAGTTCTAAAAATTGACCTTCTATATGACCCAGCAACCCCCTTCTGGGAATATACCCAGAGGAACTCAAATTATTCTACAAAAAAGACGCCTGCACATGCATATTTATTGCAGCACTATTCACTATAGCAAAAACATGAAATCAACCATGCTGCCCATCAAAAGTAGACTGGATAAAAAATATGGTACATATACATGATTGAATATCATGCAGCCATAAAGAAAGACAAAATTATGGACAGCGCAGCAACTTGAATGGATTTAGAGTCTATAATACTCAGTGATCTATCACAGAAACAAAGAACTGAGTACCACATATTCTCACTCATAAGTAGACCCTGACCATTTTTCATAATACTACATGAAAGGGATTGGCAGTAGTGAGTCACTGCCAGGGAACAAGGAGGGTGGGTCACATAACAATAAGCATACCTGATCCCAAACCAGACGAAATGAGGATCAATAGGAACCCCAAATTTTACCTGTATGATGACCACTTATGTACTTAATCCTGAATTGTACCCCACACCTTTAAAATAATTTTTAAAAAAGAAGAAAAGAAAGAAGGTAACCCCCACTCCCCCCAAAAGTATTCATTCCTTAACTATTTCCATGCTGGGCCTTGTATAGCTCTTCTTTGCTATCTTGATAGATTAAATGTGGGAAGTGCCTTCTGATTCTTATTGGTCTTTTGGTTTGCCTCGTGGAATGTTTCAATGGTATAATTTTAATATATTAATGAATGCTATAGGTATATTACATTTTCTTAACATAATTTTTCAATATGTTTGGAAATTGATATCAGAATACCATTGTATCAGAATATTAACAGTGTTTGTCTCTGGTTGGTAGTAAGATAGTTAGATTTGGGGTTTTTCTTTATATTTTATGTATTTCCACATTTTATACTATTAGCATATATTGTTTTGTAAAGATAAAAAATATTTTTAAACACAGAATTTGGCACCATTAAAATATAAAGTTATAGTATCCAGCAGCAAATGTTACTCTTGTATTTATTTCTAGACTTAGCTTATGTTTGGGAGATCACACTGCAAAGTCAAATTAAATTTTATCCCTTTTTCAAATCTCCCATCTAATGGCAATTCTGATTATTTTTAGTTCTATTATTCTTTATGTTTACCAGCACTGTAGAAGTGGGAGAAATCACAGCTGGATATCCTCTCTTTCAGCCTCTTCATGCTGGGTTCATCCAATATTAACCCCTTAAGCACTGTGGCCTTGCCAAGTTTCTCCATTGTTCAACCTTTTAGAAGCAGTCAGTGGTAGTTGTCTCTAAGGCTACCTAGAAGTGTATTGGCAGTTAAATATATTTTTCTTTTGTTTCTTTTTTCTATAATCAATATTTTTATTATGATATTGTGGGGTAAAGTTAAGGGTAGGGTATACAAATATGCATCGTTCAGGCACCCTTGTTGGTAAGAGGTGTCTCCCCGTCCCCAGAAAGATATTTACTACCATTAATCCCATCTCCCTTCCCCTCCACCCATAGTTTCCACCACTTTCAGTCATTTTCTTATAGTATTACATCGGATGTTCAAGGTCCACTATATGAGTGAGAACATGTGATACTCAGATCTTTGTTTCTGTGAGAGGTCACTCAGTATTATAGACTCTAGTTCCATCCAGGTTGCTGCAAAATTCATGATTTTGTTCTTTTTTATGGCTGCATAGTATTCCATCGTGTATATGTACCACATTTTTTTTTAATCCAGTCCTCTTTTGATGGACATCATGGTTGGTTCCAGGTTCTTGCTATTGTGAACAATGCTGTGAGAAACATACAAGTGCAGTTATCCTTTTTATAGAGTGATTTGAGTTCCTCAGGGTATATTCTCAGTAGGGGGATTGCAGGGTCATATGGGAGGTTAATATTTAGAGCTTTTAGGAATTGCCACACTGCTTTCCACAGAGGTTGCACTAGTTTACACTCCCACCAACAGTGTAGAAGTGTTCCCTTTTTGCCACACCCTCTCCAGCAACTGTTGTTTTTTGAGTTATTGATAACTGCCATTCTGACTGGAGTTAGGTAGTATCTCAGTGTGGTTTTGATTTGCATCTCCCTGTTGATTAGTGAGGTTGAACATTTCTTCATGTGTCTGTTGCCTACTTGGATGTCTTCCTTTGTGAAGTGTCTGTTCATATCTTTTGCCCATTTTATAATGGGGTTGTTTGTTTTTTTCTTTTCAGCACGTTTGAGTTTCTTGTAGATCCAAGATGTTAAGCCTTTGTCAGACCTGGAGTTGGCAAATACTTTTTCCCA
>NW_007182203.1:84421-85072 GCF_000164805.1 Carlito syrichta
TGTTTTGATGATTGTAGCTTTATAATAAAGTTTGAAGTCTGGTAATGTGATACCACCTGCTTTGGTTTTTTTTTGTTGTTGTTGCTGTTGTTGTTGTTGTTTTGCTGAGGATTATTCTGGCTATTCTTGGTCATTTCTGTTTCCATATGAATTCCTGTGTTGTTTTTTTCTAGATCTGAGAAGAATGTTGCTGGTAATTTGATGGGTACTGCATTGAATTTGTAGATTGCCTTAAGTAAGATGGACACCTTCACAATGTTGATTCTTCCAATCCATGAGCATGGGATATTTTTCCACTTGTTTGTGTCATCTTTGATTTCTTTGAACAGTGTTTTGTAGTTTTCATTTTAAAGGTCTTTCACGTCTCTGGTTAGGAAGATACCAAGGTATTTCATTTTTTCGTGGCTATTGTGAATGGAATTGTGCTTTTTATTTGGGTTTCTGTTTGTTTATTATTGGTGTAAAGAAATGCGATTGTCTTTTGCACATTTATTTTATATCCTGAGACTTTGCCAAAGGCCTTTATCAGTGAAAGGAGGTTTTTGACAGATTCTCTTGGGTTTTCAAGGTACACAATCATATCATCTGCAAAGAGAGATAACTTGATTTCCTCTTTTCCTATTTGGATACCCCTGATTGCCTTCTCTTCTC
>NW_007182203.1:85272-87701 GCF_000164805.1 Carlito syrichta
CCCAAACTGGAGTGCAGTGGCCACTCCCAGCCACCGCAGCCTCGACCTGCTGGGCTCCAGTGATCCTTCCACCTCAGCCTTCCAAATAGCTGGAATTACAGGCATGTGCTAACATGCCCGGCTGAGTTTTTGATTTATTGTAGAGATGAGGTCTCACTGCCCAGGTGGATCTCGAACCCGAGGGCTCTGGCAATCCACTCACCTAGCCTCCCAAAGGTGAGTGATTACAGGCTGAGTCACTGAGCCAAGCCGACTTTTACTATTTTGAGGTATGTTCCCCATATGCGTAGATGTTCGAGGGTTTTTATCAAGAAGGACTGCTGGATTTTATCAAAAGCTTTTTCTGCATCTAATGATATAATCATGTGGTTTTTGTTTTGACATCTGTTGATGTATTTAATTACATTTATGGTTTTACGAATGTTGAACCAGCCTTGCATCCCAGGTATGAAGCCTATACTTGGTCCTGATGGATGATTTTTGAGATGTGTTGTTGAATCCGGTTTGCTAGGATCTTGTTGAGAATTTTAGCATCTATGTTCATCAAAGATATTGGCCTGTATTTCTCTTTCTTTGTTGGGTCTTTACCTGGCTTGTGTATCAATGTGATGTTGGCTTCATAAAATGATTTGGGGAGAGTTCCATCTTTTTCAATTACCTGGAATAACTTCAGTAGGATTGGTGTCCACTCCTCTTTAAATGTCTTGTAGAATTCTGCTGGAAAGACATCTGGACCAGGGCTTTTTTTTGTAGGTAGTTTTCTTATTACATAGTCGATTTCCTTGATTGTTATTGGTCTACTTAGGGTCTCAATTTCTTCTTGTTTCAACCTAGGCAGGTTGTGTGATGTCAGAAAGTCCTCCATTTCCTTAAGGTTTTCAAGTTTGTTTCCATACAAGTGTATGTAGTAGTCTCTAATGATCTTTTGTATTTCTTCAGGGTCAGATGTAACTTTATCTTTTGTGTTTCTGATTGTGCTTATTTGGGTTTTTTCTCTTTTTTTCTTGGTCAGTCTAGCTAGGGGACCATCGATCTTGTTTATCCTTTCTAAGAACCAGCTTTTTGTTTCATTGATTTTTTGTATTATCTTTTTGTCTTCTATGTCCTGGATTTGGGCTTTTATTTTGGTGATCTGGATTCTTCTGCTGAAATTAGGGTTTTTGTGGTCTTGCTTTTACAGCTTCCTTAGGTGGCTTATTAGGCTGTTAATTTGTGATCCTTCCATTTTCTTCATATGCGTTTGTAGGGATATAAATTCCCCTCTTACTACAGCTTTCATGGCTTCCCAGAGATTTTTGTAAGATGCTTCCTCATTTTCATTTGTTTACAGGTATCTTTTGATTTCTGTTTTGATTTCATCATTGACCCAGTTGTTTAGCATCATGCTGTTTAGTGTCCATGTCTTTGTGGGTTTTGGTGGGAACTTGTTGGTGTTAATGTTTATTTTTATTCCACTGTGGTCCGAGAAGGTGCATGGTAAAATTTCGGTCCTTTTAAATTTGCTTATGCTTCTTTTATGGCCAAGTATGTGGTTGGTCTTAGAATATGTTCCATGTGGTGATGAGTAGAATGTGTATTCTGTGGTCTTTGGATGGAGTGTTCTGTAGGTATCAGTTAAGTTCATTTGGTCAAGATTCACATTGAGGTTCCGGATCTCATTGCTGATTTTTTGTCCTGATGATCTGTGTAGGGTTGTGAGTGGGGTCTTAAAGTCCCCAGTTATGATGGTGTTAGATTCAGTATCTTTCTTTAGTTTTCCTAGAAGTTGCTTTATGAAAGTTGGTGTACCTATGTTGGGTGCATATATGTTTAAGACAGATATTTCTTGTTGGTGGAGTGAACCTTTTATCATTATGTAATGACCCTCTGTATCTTTTTAAATTTTTGATAGCTTAAATGGTATTTTGTCTGAAATTAAGATCATGACACCTTCTTTCTTTTGTGTTCCATTCGCCTGAAAATTTGTTTCCCATCCTCTTACTTTGAGTCTGTGTATGTCCTTTCTAGTGAGATGTGTCTCTTGAAGTTAGTATATTGTTGCCTGGTGGTATTTTATCCATTTTGTCATTCTATGTCTTTTCAATGGTGCATTTAGTCCATTCACATTCAGGTTAATTATTGAAATATAAGAGTTCATCCCTATCATAGAGTTCTTATAGAGTTGTTGTTCTTCCACTTGGTTTTCTGTCTTTCTTTTGGTTTTGAGGTTCGTTCATGTGTATTTTATTCTTTTTTCTGTACTCTTGTGAAGAACGTTGTTCTTTTTTCCTTTTTTTCTGTGTTTAGTACTTTCTTAAGTGTTTCATGTAGAGCTAGTCTGGTGGCAGCGTAAGTTCTTAGGGACTGGATATCTGGGAGAGATTTTAATTCTCCCTCACTGATGAAGCTTAACTTGGCCAGGTAGGTTATTCTTGGTTGAAATTGTTTAT
>NW_007182203.1:87721-136279 GCF_000164805.1 Carlito syrichta
TAAGTGTTCATATAGAGGTGGTTTGGTGGCAGCATATGTTTTAGGGATTGGATATCTGGGAAAGATTTAATTCTCCCTCGCTGATGAAGCTTAGCTTGGCCGGGTAGGTTTTTCTTGGTTGAAATTGTTTATCTTTTAGGACTTTGAAGATAGGGCTCCAAGCTTTCCTAGCCTGCAGGGTTTCTGTAGATAAATCTGCTGTTATTCTGATTGGTCTTCCGTGGTAGGTGATCTTGCCTTTTCCTCTTGCTGCCTTTAGGATTTTTTCTTTTATGCAGCTACTTTGTTTAGGCGAATTATTATGTGTCTAGGAGTTGGTCTTCTCATTTGTTGTCTTGCAGGGGTTCTCTGAATCTCTTATGTTTGAATTTTTACATCACTGATTAGCTAATAGAAGTTTTCTTGAATGATCTCATGGAAAGTTTGTTCCAGTGTGGTCTCTGTCTCTTTTTCTGCCTCAGGAAGGCCAATTACTCTTAAGTTTGGTCTCTTGAAGTAATCACTCATCTCTTGAAGATTTTGTTCTTTTTGAGCTTGTTTTCTGTGTTTTTAAGAGTTTGGGTTGGTTCTATATTTTGGTCCTCAAGCTCTGATATTCTTTCTTCTGCTTGGGTAATTCTGCTTTCCATGCTTACCAGTTTGTTATTTATTTCATTCACAGTGTTCTTTATTACTGTTATCTCAGATATCAGCTCCTTCCTGGTTTCTTCTTGTCTCTCCTCAATTCTTTTTATTCTCTCCATTAATGTCTTGATATCTAGGTTTGTAGTTTATGACCAGTCATTCTAGGGGCTCTTCATTGTTTGTATTCCGAAGTCCATTTTCTCAGTCTCTCCCTCCCTCGGGTCTGGGAGAGACCCATATTCTTCTTTTGGTTTTTCTTCATTTGTGTAGATTTTTCTCTCTCTCCCCTGTTCCCTCCCCTTCTTTAATTCTGTTTTTCAGGGAAGGTGGGGTTGCTTTTGTTTCACTTGTGCAATCTCCTGTTCTTCCTTATGAGGGTCCTCTGGCTTTGTTCACTTTTGAGGTTGGAGTGTGGGCTGTGGGCTATACTTTTTGCAGTTTTGAGGTTTAATTGAGGGGGACGCTGTGGTTCAGAATCTATATGCTGATTCTGGCATCCACCAACAGGTGTATGAGCACACTGGAACCTATTTCCCATTGCCTTACAATCTGTCTGTGCAGTGGTATGTAGGTTTGGTCCCTGGATTAAAACGGGTTACAAATGAGGAAAATAATGAAGCAAGGGGGGATCAATAGAAAGTTAGAAAGAGAGAAGAGTGGGAGGGAAAACAGACATACATACCAACTAACAGGTGAGAAAGATACACAAGGTGGGAGAGAAGTGAAAAAAAAACATGTAAGAAAGATTCCCTAAAGAATACTGGTAGCTACACAGAGACAGACCAATAAAATCATGAAACAGTGTAAGTCAGAAAGCAAACAAAGTGAGCAAAACAGTGAAAATGACAAAATCAAAAGTCAAAATAAGAGATCAGACTAGTTCTGGAAACTTTCCTGCGTGTCTAAAGTCTCTTCAGTGCTGATCTCCAGCCTCTCCCCTTTGTTGTTTGTTATAGACAGCTAGATTTACTCACAGTTTGTGTTTGGTTTTTTTAGCCTGCTGCCTGGGAGGTTTGCCATGCTTAGTTGCTTTTGTCTGATTCACCTTAGGGGTGGGGCTTTGTCTCCTGTTTAGTGACGTTACCTTAGGAACCGAGGTGGGAGCTGTTGATAGGTGGGCGGGGCAATGCAAATCTCTGCCTGGAGAATGGCCGAGGTGGCAGTTTCACTTTAGTGGATCTTTTCTCTCTGTTTTTCTGGGTCCCCAAGCATGGGGTCGTGTGCTGAGTGCCTCAGCCAGGGTGGGCCCAGAGCTCCAGAGCTCCAAAGCTCCAAAGGGCAGGCGGTGAGCAGCGAGAGTGGGCCTGGGCCCCCCACAGGGTACTTCAGCCAGAAATGGGACTGGTGTCTCTGAGGGGCGGGCGACCAGTGCCTCCCTGAGTGACTGACGGCTTAGTGCTGGGTGCTGGGCGAGAGACGGTGTAGCCAGGGAGGGAACCGAGACCCAAGACTCCCACGCAGGCGGGAGTCATGTATGGTGGAGCAGCAACAGCCAGGGGCCGCAATATCCAGCCCTGCGTGGGACCAAAGATCCCCGGGCCTCAAACCAGTGCAACTGGCAGTGGACAGGGGATGGGAGAAGAAAAGTAAGAGTCTTTTTGGGAACTCACATTTGGAGAATCTCACAAGTCCACCTGTGCCATCGCCATCTTACCAGAACTCCAGCTTCTTTTGTTTCTTAAGTGCTTTCAACTTTCAGTAGAATAGTATAATTGCTTTATGGTACTCACTGGGGACTTTTAAACATAAATGGCATATACTTGGAGATATCAACAAAAATATTTAGTAAATTTCTGTAATGTGCCTCAAGAGTGATATGACAGTTGGAAGTCTTACAGTATGTGAATTGATGAGGCCCATGAAATTACATATTAAATTGCCCAAGGGGAACAATATAATTAGAACTAATTTCTGTTGTAATTGAGTGGACTAGTGCCAGTGAAAAGATGAGGAATCTAAAGCAAGAAGTCCTATTACAGTGTACATTGCCTGCTAACAATTTTTTCCTTCTGATCAGTCTAGTTTGACAGACAATATCCACTCAATTGTAATAGAATTGGTACATGTATACCAATTTATTTTACCATCCAAGTTGTTTAATTAATTATAAGTTAGTGTGATTTATGTATATGTCAGAGTACCAGATATCATGCTAAAAGGTCATAATTTTCACAGCCAAATTAGGCACAAATCTAGCACACAATCTTAAGATGGTGGCAAGAAATATATCTTTTCCCAATGTATCTGCTAATTTTTCTCTCTTCCAATTACTATTCAAATGAATTCTGTTTGGCTTTTTAAGTTTTCACAATATTTATTCCTATAAGGAATTTTGATAGAATGTCTTCTTCTGTTTTTATATCATGTTCTGACTATAAGAGAAATAATTAATTTTTTAGGACATTTTGGAATTAGAGGAAGAAAATAAATCATTTATAACCCTCTCACAAAGAACAACAATATTTATTGATATTTTGATGTATCTATTTCTAGCACATAGACTTTATACATAGACTTTCTTCTACAAAATTAGTATTACATTATGTAGTGTGTATTTTCTTTTCTTTTTTAAGAGTTATAAGCCCCTCCTACATCTTAAAACTTTCAATTTTCACAATTTTTCTGTTATTTTTTGTGGGTGCATTATATTAAATTAAATGGATATATATGATAAGCATTTTCTATCAGCATTTATGTGTGTGTTTTTGCTGTCATTGTTTTTTTCAATTTTTTTGAAGCTTAATATATGTACTTAAGATTTATCTCCAATTAATCCTCCATATAAACTATCTAAACTTCTTGTAATCTTTTCTCATTTATTGAGATTATCTGAATTTTTGAAAAGAAGGTGGTAGTGGAAACAGAGAGGAGAGAAAATGGAACTAGTGATAGGAGGTAGCCACCAGGGCTGCAATAATTAGTAATTTGTTATTAACCATGTGTGGCCTTGAATGAAGTTTGTAATAATTATGGCAATATTTGCAAAAATTTCATTTAAAAGAGTTTTGTTTGCTCCTTTAAAAAATACATTATTTGGCATCAAGAAAGACAATGTCATTAATCCCCTGGTACTAAGAAAAAGCCTGTTTTGAATATTTCTTTGCTATGTATTGTCAATGTTCTCTCCTCTTATTCTCTATCTTCCTAAAGCCATGGAAATAAAGAAGAATTCTCCTGCAGAGGAATACAACTTGCTGTGGATTGGTTTCTAGATAAAGGCCACAAAGATATTACTGTATTTGTGCCTGCATGGAGAAAGGAACAATCCCGCCCTGATGCACCTATTACAGGTACTATTTAAAATAAGACATTTATTCTCATGTAGAGGCAAAGTTAGCAAGGTAGCTTGGGGAAACATGGATGGTCTCAATTTAGTTAAGTACATTAAAAAAGGAATGCTTTTCTATTTGACCACGGATTTCAGAATAAAGGGAGATTAATCTGGTTATGAACATGACTTTTTCAAGAAACTAAAGACACTGTGATGGACAATGGATCTCATTCTATACCAAAGAAGCGATTGTTGGATTTGCAAATTAGAGGGTGGAATATAGAGAAAGAAAAGTCCTATGGCAGTCAAAGCCAACTTATTCATGGGGCACAGTAGGTCTGGTTCCTAGGGCCAATGATATTGTGATACTGCTGACATCTCACAAAAATGTCTTAATTTTATTTTATTTTCACATCAGAAGAAAAAATTGAATATAATAGCAATGAATGTATAATGATGTATCTAACTGGATTATATTTGACTTTATACCATTGTGATGGGAAATTAATTTTTTAATATTTCTTTATGGAGGAAGGGGCCCATAAAAGCAAAAGTGCTTAAGGTCTACAAAAGTCATAATGCAGTCCTAATGGCAGTAGGTTCGCTACTTTCACTTACAATGGTATATGAAGTGTATACTTCTTACAGCATTTGAAAACATACAGACTCAGTCCTCTGAGTATCAACTCTTACCTGATGTGCCTAATGAGAAAGTCCAGTGAATGGCTGTCTGAGTTGTATGTGGAACTATTTACCATCTGCTGAATAGGCTCTTAAGCCTCAATATGATAGTAAATCAGTCAGTAAACTTTCTCTCCCCCACAATTAGGAAGCCAAAAAGAAAGGGAGTCAGTACAGATGCTATAGCTTAATGTTTACTCTTAGTTTTGGCCTACCTTCAGGTAGAAGGCATAAATACTTTACTTTCCTTCTGACAGACACATCCTCAGTGTGCTGCTCCGTTTTATTCAACAGCTGAAAAGCTGGAGCTTCAGCCAAAGGGCAAAACAAGCATCAAGAATGCTAAGAGGCCGGGTGCAGTGGCTCATGCCTATAATTCTAGCATTTTGGGAGGCCGAGGTGGGGGATCACTTGAGCCCAGTAGTTTGAGACCAGTCTGGGCAACATAGTAAGATCCTGTCTCCACAAAAAAAATCAAAAAATTAGCCAGGTGTGGTGGCCCACATCTGTAGTCCCAGCTACATGGGAGGCTGACCCAGAAGGATCGCTCTAGCCCAGGAGTTGGAGGCTGTGTGATTGTGCCACTGCACTCCAGCTTGGGCAACAGAGTGAGACCCTAACTTTTAAAAAAAGAATGCTAAGATATCAGTGTTATTCCTCACTCTTCGTGGTAGTTTTAAAAATGTAGACATCATTGAATCTAATTCTTTCATTTTATCAAAAAGAAAACTGAAGTCTACAGGAATGATGACTTGCCTAAGGTCACAATCTAGATTGGTTTCATAGTCAGAAATAGAGACCATTTTCCCTCTAAAGGAAAATAACATCTTTCTCTACTACCATCTTTTGTATTTATAATATGGTAGCAATGTTGTTAATTTCCAATAATGATGTCTTCTCTATGGCTTATAATCATATTTTGACAGATCAAGATATTCTACGTAAACTGGAAAAGGAAAAGATTCTCGTCTTCACTCCATCTCGGAGAGTCCAGGGCAGGAGGGTTGTCTGCTATGATGACCGGTTTATAGTCAAACTGGCTTTTGATTCTGATGGCATCATTGTGTCCAATGATAACTACCGAGACCTTCAAGTTGAAAAGCCAGAATGGAAGAAGTTTATAGAGGAACGGTTGCTGATGTATTCTTTTGTGAATGACAAGTGCGTTTCTTTCCAGTAGGCTTATATCCAAGTTATCAGTAGGAATACATTTCTTTTCATTTCAATAAACATTGACTGAACACTTACTATGGACCATACATTCTGCTGATTGCCATGGAGATAAAAGGCTGAATAAGGAACAGGTCTTATCCTTTAGAGGCCCAAAGTGTAGTGGAGAAGAAACACAACCAAAGTGTTCTGATAAGTACTAACATTAAAAAGTTTTTTAAATTGCTTTGTCTGTGTGAAGTGATAGGAAAAGACCTCCCAGAGAAGATGACATTTGAAATGAAGTTTACAGAGGAAAGGGGCTTGCTAGACATGACAGGTAGAGGAGACATAATGAATAAAGCTGTGAAGGTGTGAAAGTGGGTGGCATGTTGGGGGAACTAGCAGGCATGCCAGTATAACTGGAACACATAACTAATGGAAGAATGATGCACAGGGAATACCATCCTATGTTATCAAGTGGAAGTAAAGGGAAGAGTTGCTGGATTAGCAGAAGACAGAGTTGAGGCAGGAAGCCTGTGAAAACAGTACAAGCAAGAGGTACTGAAGATCTAAATGCCTAGTAAGGGGTAGTGGGGACAGAAGGGAAGACATTCACCCCTTGCTTTCTTACTTTCAGATTTATGCCTCCAGATGACCCTTTAGGACGCCATGGCCCAAGCCTTGAAAATTTTTTAAGAAAGAGACCCGTTGTTCCAGAGCATAAGAAACAACCATGTCCTTATGGTGAGTACCTATGCACAGAACTGAGTTCTGAACTAAGGGAAACATAAGGACTCTGTGAATACTTTTCTCTTCCAGATTTCTCTTTCAAATGGGAAATCCTAGCTTGTTCACTTTCTGTAAGTTAAAGTTTGTGTCTTCGTGTACTCTCAGTTAGGTGTTTAAAAAAATATTAGAAATTGCATGAGGAAAAGGTAATTAGAATTGAAGGGAAGATTAGTCGTCACTTGTGACAATAATGCATGTACTCTAGCTGCCTAAGTCCTGAACAGTGTTGCTGAGAGCAGGGAAATGCAAAAACCTACATGACCTATGGAAGCAGAAAGAGCAATGCCAAACTGGGTTTGGCCCCAAGAAGACCATGTCTCTCGGGCAAGTGACTGAACCCTCTGTCAATTAATACTACCCTTTCTTTCAGTCTGCACTTTCCAGTTTGCCTCCAAATTCCATTTTCATTAACTTTTTAAAAACATAGTTTTTAGAATGTTGCTGTGCTCTTACCCAAGTCTCTCTGATACAAAGTTTGTGAGCCTAATGGTGCAACATGGGCTGCTTGGTCAGAGGTTACTTTGGATGTTCGTTCTTTGGGGATAATTGTTTGTTTTTATAGGGCATTTTGGGTTTTGTCCTCAATTAACATTTAAATCACAGAGTACCTTCATGTTCATTGTCTCATTTAATGTTTTAAATGACTCTATAATATAGGCATTAGTATGAACCTTGTTTACAGAAAAGGAAAATGAGGCTCAGAAAACAAATTTACTTACCAAGGTCACACTGGTAGTAAGGAACATAGCTGGTTGAAACTCAGATCTGACAGGCCTTCAAACCTCTGCTTTTTGCACTGCACCATACTGCCTTCTGTTATTTTATGCTGTCTCAGCATGCAGATTATGCCTAGTCAAAGTTGTGCATTACCAGAAGATTAAGGCTGTTTAACTGCTCAGCTCTTAGCTTTTATGCTGCAATTTCCTCCCCCAGCATTCCACTTCCTGCCTCTCCCTCACAGTGTGTGATGCCTCCTTGGTGTTGTCTGTCTCTCAACTTTGTGGACAATTCATTTTCTGCCTTAACCCCAAAGAGTAAAACCCTAACCTGAGTGACCAGATTGTTATGACAGCTTCTGGCACAGAGGGTTATACCACTATGAGAGAGAGTCTTACCCCAAGGCATTATTTTTCAGGCAAAAAATGCACCTACGGCCACAAGTGCAAATACTACCATCCGGAGCGGGCCAACCAACCCCAGCGTTCGGTGGCTGATGAGCTCCGCATCAGTGCCAAACTGTCCACAGTGAAAACCATGAGCGAAGGCACCCTGGCCAAGTGTGGCACAGGGATGTCTTGTGACAAAGGTGAGATAACCTCAGAGGTCAAACGTGTGGCCCCCAAGCGCCAATCAGATCCCAGCATCCGGTCCGTGGCTGTGGAGCCTGAGGAATGGCTGTCTATTGCCCGTAAGCCTGAGGCCAGCTCTGTCCCCTCGCTTGTGACCGCCCTAAGTGTCCCCACAATCCCACCCCCAAAAAGCCATGCAGTGAGTGCACTTAATACCCGTTCAGCTAGTAGCCCAGTGCCAGTATCCTCCCATTTCCCCCACCAGAAGGCCTCATTGGAACATATGGCCAGTATGCAGTACCCTCCCATTCTGGTTACCAACAGCCATGGCACCCCTATTAGCTATGCTGAGCAATACCCAAAGTTTGAGTCTATGGGGGACCATGGCTACTATTCGATGTTAGGCGACTTCTCCAAATTAAATATCAACAGCATGCATAATCGAGAGTACTACATGGCTGAAGCAGACCGGGGGGTGTATGCCCGGAATCCCAACCTCTGTCCTGACAGCCGTATGAGCCATACCAGAAATGACAACTATTCCTCTTACAACAACCTGTACTTGGCTGTAGCTGATACCCTTCCTGAAGGCAATTTAAAGCTGCACCGCTCAGCATCTCAGAACCGTCTTCAGCCTTTTCCTCATGGTTACCATGAAGCCTTAACACGAGTGCAGAGTTATGGCCCAGAAGATTCTAAGCAAGCCCCCCACAAGCAGTCAGTCTCCCACTTAGCACTGCATGCCCAGCACCCAGCAACTGGAGCACGTTCTAGCTGTCCTGGAGACTACCCCATGCCTCCCAATATCCATCCTGGGGCAACACCCCAGCCAGGCCGTGCCCTGGTGATGACTCGGATGGATAGTGTTTCTGACTCCCGCCTCTATGAGAGTAATCCCATGAGGCAAAGACGACCTCCTCTGTGCCGGGAACAGCATGCCAGCTGGGATCCGCTGCCCTGTGCAACCGACTCCTATGGCTACCACTCCTATCCCTTGAGTAACAGCCTCATGCAACCATGTTACGAGCCAGTCATGGTACGAAGCGTGCCTGAAAAGATGGAGCAGCTTTGGAGGAATCCTTGGGTTGGAATGTGCAATGATTCCAGGGAGCATATGATCCCAGAGCACCAATATCAGACCTACAAGAATCTCTGCAATATTTTCCCTTCTAACATCGTCCTTGCAGTGATGGAGAAGAATCCCCACACAGCAGATGCCCAACAACTGGCAGCCTTGATTGTTGCTAAGCTTAGGGCTGCACGTTGACATGACATAGAACTTATTTCTTTATACAAATATGAGTATTAATACTAATCATACAGTAATACTATTACTATAACTAATAATCTGTGTTGCGCTTTACAAGTTACAGAGTATTAACATCATTTAAGCGCATAACAGTCCTGTGAGGTAGGTCTTGCTAACATCCTCTTTTATAGAAAAGGAAGCTGAAGCTCAGTGAGATTAAGTGACTTGCCAAGGTCATGCTGCTAGCAAATGACCAAGTCAAGACGCACACCCAAGTCCTCTGACTCCAAGTCCCATGCCCTTTTGCACTGCACCATGCAGGTAATGGAGGATAAAACCCAGGGGGAGAGGTTTAAATGCAAGAAACCCCAAGGGATTCCATTACCAGCATTTTCTTAGCCACACATTCTATATTACAAAGTATGAATAATATATCCAATTTAGAGAGCAAAAGCATCAGGATCAGATTGTATATTGAATTAACCTTTCAGGTTTTTTAAATAGGAATTTTTAAAGCTATTTAAAAGTAAATGCATACTTTATTGCATGGATATCTGATCATTCAATCTCTTTATTAACCAAGTTATAGGGTCACACTGAAACTTCTAAAGCTACATTTCAAACCTATTATTATCAATTATATTGCATGTGTGAATGTATATATGAATGTATATATTTGGTTTGAGATGTGCATGTATCTCTGTATAACCTTTTATATAGTGATGAGAAGGTAGGCTCTACACAGTCCTTAGTCTACAGCTGTATAAATCATGAATCTGACTTGATGATTTTATGTCACATTTCGTAGTTTTGAATAGTGAAACCACATGCCAATATTTGAACACTGCTTTCTTCTGCACCAGAGCAAACCCTCTCCATTTCCTTTGTGCTTTTTACTTGCCAACATTTATTAACAGTTCTTAGCTTCCAAGTCTCTTCACCACAGAAAATTGGGGATCAGGTTGCAGCCTTCTGCAGAGAAGCGGATGGTTAAGCTCAAGTTTGGAGCATAGCATGTGTGTGCTACACAAGTTCAGAAGAGTTTGACCAGGACCAAGGGACTTATTACCACAATTCACTCCCCTTATTCCAGGAGAGATGGCCAAACTCAGGTGGCATTAAATAGTGATGCAAAAGCTTCACTCAAGGAGGGACTATCGGATGCTCTTTGGACTTCTATGCAGTATTCAACATCACAAGATGAAATGTAATGGAGGACAGTGCATAGCCATGTAATCCACTTTTTCCTGCTGTCCACCCTTTGGGCAATAAGGTCAATCATTGGTGGAGCTGAATTTCTTTCAAAATCAAAACCAGGGGATTTTCTAGGTGGAAAAAAAGGCAGCTTCCAAAAAAGACGCTGCATCTTTGCTAATAGCTGGCTCAGTTATGCACTTCAAATCCACGCAAAGAGGGTGCACTTGCCATTAGATAATTCTTAAATGTGCTACCAAAAAAAAGTAAGACTTTTTGGTTGGGTGGCACCATTTGCGCAACTTGTATCTTGCTCAGGGTGGGAACCTTTGTATCTAAATGCCTCCAGAAGAGGTATTGTTTTTGTTTTTGTTTTCTAAGCTACACTAAATGAACCCCCTTTTTGAATCCATTGTAGATGTCAACATTTTGAACCATAACCAGCTTACTGTTTTCTGAGCTGGAACTTGCTAACTTCTATGGTATTTTTTTATGAAAGTAGAGGCCTGGCCTTGGCCTTTTGTTTCTTCATGAGAAGGTGTGGCACCGCCCATAAATGTTTCTTACTATGAAACACTCTGAATGGGAGGCTGTAGTCTGGGTTGTTTCCGGTGGTTTGATAGTGGCTTACATGCTGCTTTCTGGCTTTCTGTCTCTGTCCAAATTGATCAATACTGCATCTCAACCAATGTTTCTCTTCAGTTAACCACAGCTTCACATTTATCTCCTAAGATCCAATCTTCCCATTCCCATTCCCCAGCATATTGAAAAAGTGTAAATGTATTTTCTATCAGGTCGGTCCATAGAGCGTGACAGTTACCACTGCAGTCCTTGCTATTTCACACAAACACCATTTCATACCTTCAACTTCTTGAACTTTCTAAATCTGCCCCATGTCTAAATCAGGGTATTTGACAATCTCAGATGACTCTAATGCCTTTGTGCCAGTTAGTTCATCATTCTACCAAAATCATCAATGGCATCGCAGTATCTACTAGCTGCACAATTTACAGGGAAGCAGAAGATTAATCTTATCAGCTGCAATTCATCTTGAACATGTTTATATTTAGTACTCAAAAAAATTGTAAGCTCCTTTCCATATAGGAACTGTTTTTAAAGGCAGCATATGTATTTCTTATTTTCTAAAAACAATTGTCACTCTTCTCCTCTCATAAAATGTGTATGAACCAAAGCGGCTAGGAGCAATGCCTCAAATAACCAGAAATGACCTTTTGTTGATACAAATTGTATCTCTTTTTTTTCCTGATTGTATAGAAACAAATGTACAAAACTCATCTTATGCTAAGTTTGGTACTGAGTTTTCACCACAATGTTTGTGGCACTATGTGTCACAGGGAAGTAATCCAGGGGTTGTGAGGGAGTTTTTATTTCCAAAGGACAGTAGTAGTTTATAGACAAAGACAATTTTTCAAGGCCTCTTTATTACGAGGTACACAGCTATTATGTGTTCAATTTCAAGCACTATATTGTGTAAGTTCTTAGTAGCCTATTTATGTCCTTGCAAAAGGGATTTTGTGTAAAAAGTGTGTTAGTGAATCATCTGCAAGAATATATAAATGGAGTTTTACAACTATGAGTGCATAAATCCAGCTTGGTTCTTAGTTATTAGAGAAACATTTTCTTTATATTGAGGTCAGCACACTTCTTGACCTTTCCATTTTGTCTGTAATTATAAAACAGCAAATAACAAAGAAGCATTGGGACCCCCTTGGCTCCCTTGATGATATCAATCTTCCTTCATGGGGCTAAGCATGTGTCCTTCAGGATTCTTACCTCCAAGCACTCAACAGGGGTTACTGCACAGTGTTTTGTGTGGTTTTCAAGATGCAGTATATTTTGCAAGAGGTGCTTTATAATTTGAATTCTTTCACTGATTTTCTGATCTCATAGGAAGTCTGTATCTGTTCAGGCCTTAGATTTTTGTGATTTTTTTTCTTTTTGTTATTTTCATTTCAACCTGAGAAGTGTGGACCTGGAGTGGTATGGTCAATCCAGGGCACCGTTTTTGTAAGACAGCTCAAAGGAAAAAGAGCCTTTTCAAAGGTGACATTGAGCCACTGCATGCTCTCCTAAGGAGTCAGGTAGGAAAGGGAAAATGACAGATACCTTATGGAAATGGTCTAAAAACTTTTCTTCTTCTAAGTAATGAAACACATAATTCTCTCTCTCTCTCTCTCTCTCTCTCTCTCTCTCTCTCTCTCTCTCTCTCTCTGAGCTAGTTTCCAGGAGCACACTTCTCTAAAAATTCCTTTTTTTTCTATTTTGGAATAAATTATCCTTATATAGTAATTTAAATATTGTTATCCATTAACCTTTGGCATTGAGTTTTCTTCTAACATATAAGAGTTCATCTTGAGAGGCATTCTGTCTATGCTGTAAGTATGAGACTTTGTACAAATGCCCTTTTGGGGGGCCAACAATTTCAATACTTTGTTCTACTCTGTAAACCAGGTGTGAGTCTGCACAAGGAAAGTAATGCTGAGCTGTCCAAAGAGCCCTGCTCAGGTCTCCTCCTAACCGTTCTCTGCCTTCCCCTAGTTTGCTTCTCCTCAGGACTGATACTGAGGAGTGCATAGTCTTCAACCGAAACAGCACTACAGTTAGTTCTCATTGGAAACCAAACCAGTGTATTTCTGGAACCTGCTTGTCTGAAGTAGTCAAAGTCTTTGTAAAGACTCAGCATATTCAATATGTATTGTATTATAGCTAGCTATATACATAGGCAGGTTGACTATTTTTAGTCCTGGTTTGTGTATCATTGAGCTATAGTAGTTGGCTTTATCCATTTGTGGAATTAAACAATACTGTTTAATGGTTGTAAACTTTTATAAAACCTCTTTGGGTTTTTTGTCTGACCCAAATATAATGTAAGTCTCAATGACAAAACACATGAAGCTAACTGGAGGTGAGTGAAAATATAGCTTTCCCCAGTTTTGTCTGCCCCGATAATGCATGTGCAATGCTTTATAATATGTTCTCACTAGCATGAATGTGCTATGACTACTTCATGAGGTTTTAATTTGTTTTATCTATACTTGTGATGGAAAATGATGTATTGCTGACATTGAACTGTAACCACAATTTATTGCATAAACTATTTGTCTACTAACCACTCATGTCTGTTTCTTTAAGAACATCAACAACAAAAGCCATACCACATACATATACACATACTCCAGTTTGCTCCTAAAATATTAAATTTGTCCTCACAAATTTCATCTTGAGATAAACTATGAATAAGGGTAGGAATCGCTCCAAAGGAGTTCAGCTGAATTTTATCACAGTAAGTATATAGAGGGTACCAAAACTGTATGCACATTTTAAGAAATGAAAAAGCTGTATTAAAATTGTAATATTCAACAAGATGAATGCAAATCACACTTGATTTCTGCAATTACAAAAGGTTCTCAAAGGGGTTACCATCAGCATCCAGACACTTCTGATTATGGCAAACATCACTTAAAATGTGTACATATTTTTGGCACCCCTAGTGTATACTTTCTAATTTTTGAAGACTAACACAACTCTAAGTACTAGTCAAACTAGTGTTCCCTACAGAGCAGGGCTGGGCCTCCACCAGTGGGTCAGAATCAGGTGGCAGGCTCAGGGTCCAGACTTAATTTCTGTGCACAGCCTGTAGTTTCTCCCCTGAACATAGTCTCAGGGTCACAGAAATATCCTCTGCTGTGTCTTAGTCAGAATATCAGGGCCAGAAGGGGCCTAGCACCCTACATTTCACAATCAGGGAGTACATTAATACCTTCAGGTTATAGTGCGGGAAGAGTTTTGACCAAAAAAGACCAAATAGAATTAGTGGCAAAGGCAGGATTGGAAGCAGGCCTTATGACTCCTAGGCCACTAAGCCCTTTATCACAGTGGTGTCATCTCATTGTAAAGGTAGAGGTAGCTGTAATGGCTGCAGCCTTTGGAAGACACTATTGGTGAATGTGAGAATCTCTTATTTTTCTTTTATGATCCTCCATGGAACTAAGAGTGTTCATCTGTTCCCACTCTTTTCCTCTTCTCTTTTATTCTTTCTGCCTCCTTTCACATTCCTCAGGCATACGTGTATCAAGTTCTCACTGAATACCAAATAGAGGCCTAATCTATACTGGGCTAGGCAGACAGAAAAGAAAGGAATAGTTCGACTTGGGGAATTTGCACTCTAGTAGGGGAATAGAGCACAGAAACTAAATTAAGACATTAAGACTTCCTAGGAGGGCAGTGGCAGCCTGGGAGTAGGGAGAGTGGTAGGAACAACTAGAATTTCAATGTCCACTGCTTCTGCTGTAATCACAGATAGAAAATCAACTAGTCTGGCCTTATCCCTTTCCACATCACATCTTCAGCTTCATGGCTTACTTACCAAGTCCTTCACATCACCATGTTCCAATTATCTTGGACCCCCAACTAGACTCTTCCTCAATCCCTTCAGTGACTGATTTACCTTCTACCTTCTACATTTGTTCTGACTAGTTAAGTCCTGCCTTTGAAGACCCAGTGCTAATGTCACCTCTATTAACAAGCTGTCTCATCTCCTGGTTCAGTCATTGTTAGTTCCTCTACAGCGGACCTTGCAGAAATATTGAACAATACCTCTCTTAGTACTTGTCACTTTGTTATAATGTTAGCACAGTGTCCACCACAAAACAGGAAGTTCCTTGGAGACAGGAGCCATGTTCTTCATCATTGAATTCTCTTACCAGAGGGGGCCTCTCAGTTACTGTTGTTGAATAATAATACAATCTATGCTCCCTTCCCTTGACTCCCATCCCTGTTTTCCAGTTAAATGTGCGCAGTTCAAAGATGTTTTCTAAACAGTCTCTGATCTCGAATCAGAATAATGTCCAAGGGCTCTGGGCTAAGGCTGCTTCCTGGCAGCTCCACCCTCCACACCCCTGCCCCCCACCCCCATAATCTTCAGCCTGGCCTCACAACTCCCAGATTTCAGGAGGACTCCAGCCAACAATGACCCTTGGCTGTTACTCTCTCTGGACCTGGAATAGAAATGACCTCAGGTAGACTGCTCCTCACCTTTAGATCTTTGAGGGCCAGGGGAAAGCACTTTGTCCTAGGTTAGATGGATACCTGAGTCAAGGCTCACCAACCTTGGCATGAAACTCTACCACTCACAATTACAACGAATGATATACTTCAGACAGTACTTCCATATGTTATGTTTTGATCCTCACAACAAGCATGTGAGGCAAATATTATACTCCTTCTACAAGTTAAGAAACTGTGGCATGATTTGCCCAAGGTCATTCCCATTAAGTGGTGGAACTTGCCTGGAACTCAGGTCTTTGGGCAGCTTTTTCTACTATACCAGTGCATCTCAAACTTTAGTGTGCATCAGAATCACCTCAAGGGCTTGTTAAACCATAGATTGCTGCCAACCTCAACCTTTCTGATTCAGGTCAAGAGTGGGATCCAGTATTTTTAATAAAGACCCAGGTGATACTGATGTGGGAAAACACTAATCTATACCAATTAACTTGCTTTATGTCCTTAGGCAAATCCTTTCCTTTTTGTCTACCTCAGTGTCTCAATGCATATGAGGGGGCTGGACTACAACTATAATTTCCAAACTTTTTTTTTTAAGTAGCAAAACCCATCTTTCAAAAGAAATCCTATGGGTGATTCCAATATATACACAGTAAAGTAGTATACACAGCTGTTCTTTGAAGTGGTGGAGGGGAACCCAGAGTTTGTGGCACCCATCTCCCTACAAAGGAGGCACTGAAATATCTCCCAGAGTACACGTTGGCAAATCCATTCACCAGATGTGGTCAAGATGCTCTTTGAGGGTGAGGGTTCTTCCAGCTGACATTCCAGGATGCTGACAGACTTGCCATTGTAGGGGAGAGGGACGAGTAGGAAGGAAATTAGCTAAGCATTAATCAGTGCACAAGACTGCTTTGCCCAAGCCTAATGCCTGAGTACACACAAGAAAAGAGCCCTGTTGGGCTAATGGATCCTTTGACAACCTGATAAAAGCTGTGAACAAAATCCCTAGGAAAATGATATACACACACCCACAAAGATATTTAGTATATCCTTTCAGATTTTGTGGACACCCTAGTGGTCCTAACTCATGTTAAAACTGTTGATTGGGCTGTGGCACAGCATTTCTACCAAATTCCTCCTTGGCATTTTCTTAACATAAGTGCTCTCCGTCCTTTCACCATTTCTTGACACAGCCACTTACAGAAATTCCTTAAAGCAGCTAGTAAAGTTATCAGGTTACCTGGTGAGTTTGTCCTTCACCAAGCTAAAGGCTCTGAGGGGTGAAAACATGGCTTATTCATCCTTGTCTCTTGGCATCTCAGGGCTGAGATGAGAAGAGTATCTGAGGGGATTGGGTGACTAGAGAAGGGGCTCTGGATCAGTCTCTAAGATATTTCTCTGGCCACAATGTCCACTACAGGGACGCTCTCTCTCTCTTTTCTAGGCCAAAAGAGTAAGTAAGTGACAAAGAAAAGCTTCTCTCTGGCTTTCAATTGCTGTTTGGTGTACAGTAAGAGCAGGTGGGGAGATAAGCAGGAAGTGTACTGGGTAACAACAGGAAGGCGCTAAGCAAACCACCCAGCTGCTGGTTAGGTTCTGTGACCAGCATTGCCTCTCCTCTGGGGCCTGATGCTTACAAGTGGTCTGGCCCCTTATTACTACTGAAGGAAGCAGGAATGGTTTGAGGAGTCAGACAGAGAAGGTACAGGTAAAGCCTGGTTGTGGGAGCAATCAGGGCCATTGGGTCCAAGGGGCCTCAGGAACTAGCTCCTGCTCAAAGCCCTGTTACAATCTTACCTTCTCTGTATCCCCCACAGTAAAGAGAACACTACATCAGTCTACCCCAGCACCTACCCTCTTAATCTCACAAACACCAAAACTAAAGTTGCCTGTTTATTGTTTTTCAAAACAAAACAAAAAAGACATTTAAAATTCCCCTGTGGTGGAAAGCTGAGTTGATGTGGCTGATCCAGGTTATCTCACAGGCTGTCTCAGGGAGCAATAGGTGCACTGGAGGGTGGGCTGTTGCCCTGGCAGGGTGGATGAACACTTGCACCAGGGCTGGCATCAGAAGAGCTGCAAGCCAGTTTTGAGCCCATGCAGCTGTCCCTGGCTCCAGAGAAGGCCCTCGAAGTTGCTGTTGCTGCTGTTGCTGCAGTTGCCACTGCTGACACCACAGCTCAGGCCCAGGGTGCTGAGGAGAGAGTGGGAGGTCAGTCAGGGAAGGAGACCACTCTAGACTCTAAAGGGGCCAAGAGTGCTTGACATGTGTGTCGGTGGGAGGAAGGGGAGCAGCCCACACTCCTGCCTGGCTTTACAAAGAGAGTGGAGCAAACCTGAGAAAAGACTTCAGATGAGCCCTAGAGGTGGCTCTGCCCTCTCCTCAACTGAGGAAGGGAGGGAGAAAGGGAGAAAACTTTTTAAATGAAGCTTTATGCACAGCCCCAGTACATAAACCAAATTAAAGTAGAGCTGTTTAGATTGAGGTCAAGTAAAGGGCCCTGCACCACCCTTCCCCTAGGAAGACATTGAAAGTAGCTGCCTTAACAGGGCCTCCTTCCAAGACCCTGGAACTTGGAGGCCCAGAGGACTCTGGACTGGATCCCTCCCACACCTACAGGTTAGTTAAGGGGCCCAATGCTAGGTCTGGGCTGTAGAACTAGGCTCAGCTCCCATCCCACAACTGCACGATTGTTCTAGGGATGGTAGCTCTGCCCACCCTCTCCCTGGCCCTGCTTACAACACTTGTTTCTCTCCTGCTTCCTGCAGGTCAAAGGTCCTTCCAACTAGATGAGGGTGACAGCTGAGAGCAAAGCCATCATCCTTACCCTCAGGAAGATCCATGGCTACGCTACTGCTGCCGAAAAAATGCTTAGAGATGATCTAGTCCCATGTCTTCCCATCACCCACAATCTTACAGACAAGGAAAATGAGGCAGAGATGAGAAAGGACTTGCCCAAGGCCACATAGCAAAGTCAGGGGTGTAGCTGAGACAAGGAACAGCGGTCTGATGCCCCTCTTAAGGGTAGAAGAAGCCTCCCTTTGTGTGGGAGTTGGGCGAAATAAGCTTCCTTCTTGATTGAACTGCCCATACTTCATCCTTGCTATCCTAGTACTTATCAAGTCAGCCTTACCCAAGGTCAAACTGGTTGGGATGAGGTGACAGGGAGCCTTTCTCTTTGAGACATGTGAACTCCACTCCCAACTACATACCCCATGGCTTCCCCAGCTGCTTCCTCTCCTCACCAAGAGGCCTGCTGCCCCCTAACCTCAGACAGAGTCTATGGCATTGCCTTGGGTCTGGCCTGCTTCTGGGGCCCCTGAGTTCTATAGCTCTCCCCCAGAATGCCCAGATGAAGAGGGCTCATGTCCCACGGCATGGGCAGGCATCACAGGGACAGATTCTTAATTCCAGGGGCCCGCAGGGGGGTCTCTCTCTGGTACTCACAGGATTTTTCCAGTCACAACGGCCCAGCATTCCGGAATGTACAGGCCCTCTGGATGGGCTCCTTTGTGTTACCAGCACAGCCCCTCAGCAAGGGCTGCTTGGTTCCTGGCTCCCTGGTGACCAGAAGGCTCCCAGGCCTGTGATCCAGAGGCAAGTTTCGAGGGAGAGCATGTAGCCCTGTGTAGGCCTTGCTACCAAGATCATTGTACAGTGCAGGAGGCCTACTGACTACTCTATGCACTTTAGACAAATCCTTTCCCTTTTCTGGGCCTCAGTTTTCTCCTCAGGAACATGAGAAAGCTGGATTAAAGCATCTGTTCTTGACCTTTTAGGAGTGGTGAACTCATTAGAGAATCTGTTGAAGGCTTTGGATCCTTCTCCCAAAATGGACACACACCGCCACCCCCCACCCACACACACACACAAACACATCCACCCACATGCACAAGATGGATGCAATCTGAGAGGGGTGCCAAACCAGCTCTGTGTGGCTACTTCACTGCCTCCTCACACTAAAGGCAGGGAGTCCTGGCAAGGGCCCAGCCAGGGATGGAACTTATTCTTCACTAAAGGCCCTGACTGAGGACAGCCACCTCCACCACCCATCCCACTTTGCCTCCTTCTCTTTCTCCCACAGATGGTAGAGAAAGGGGAGAACAATCTTGCTGCCATGGGCACTCACCCAGTCTTGCACATTGGGGGTTCCAGCCGCTGCTCTAGCACAGGTTGGTCCAAAAGATACATGGTGTCATAATTCTCCAGCATGAGTTCTGCTGGGTCCTCGGTCTGACCTGGCATTCGGCCTAGGGGGCATGTATCCCATCGCACATCTTCTGTGGAGCAAAAGGAAGTGGCAAGAGTGGGCTGATGAGATGGTTCTCTGACTGGCGCACAGGCCCACCCAACCTGACTATCCACCCACCCCATTCAGCCCACTCAGCACAGGTGGGATCTCTGGGGATCTCTGGCCTCACTTCTCTGTATCACTTCTCTTGAGCTCCTCTCCACTCAAGCACTCCACCACACATTCTTTATGGCCCTTCTTCCCTTCTATATGTTTATACACAAACACACACACTCACATGCGCACAACTACAAACAGTTCTGTTCCTCTCTATTCTTCTCCCACTTCCCCAGGCATGTTCTCACACAGACAACATCTTCTTCAGGTTTGGCTATATCACTGTCTCAACCTCTCACCCTATTTCCCCATTTGTGTATACACACACACACACACGTACAGGTCTGGATGACCCAGAATTCCCACAGCACCCCCAGTCTCAAACCCACTAATACTTCAAAATGTCTGAATGACCTGGATTTCCTACACATCAGTACACAATGTTCCCATCCCCCCCACCCCCGTTTGAATGTTATCTCCTTTCTTAATGGCCATGCCTGAAGAGAGACACACATACACCCATGCCCACGTCAGGGTGAACTGAGATATGCTCCCCTGTTCCCTGCACAAGAACTTCTTGTCTCCAGATGCACAAAGAACACCCCTCTTCTAGGAAAAAGCTATCTCATTGCACACCCCTAACAGCCACCCAAGTACGAACATGGAAGCACACACACCAAGCCAATGAACATCCCCAGTTTCACTCCCTGCCTCCCACACTTCTCATTCACTGGCTCACAAACCAGGACTCTTCATGTCCCTACTTCCCCACACATGTGCACATACACACAGAAAGAAATGGCAAAGGGGAGAAGGAAAGTATTAACGTCCTAGCCTTTCCACCACATTCACAATCTGCACTCCCCAACACACACATGCACTTTAGAATGAGTCATGCCAGGCACCCCCCCATCACCCTCTGTCCAATCATTTAGGTATCTTCCACACAGTATTATATTAAACCCCCCCCACCTCCCCATCTTACACAAGTGTATCCAATGTCTTCAAATGAAGCCTTCACTAGTGAGCTCCACGTGGATTCTGTTTCTGGCCTCCTGCATCTCCCTGGTTGGTACTCAAAGAATTCTCCATGTCATAATGCTCTTGGCATTCTGTAAAGTATCAACCCCGGACCAGCTTTTTATGTAACCCATAGAGAAGACCCTCAGGAAGGGCTGTTCCTCTGCCTGTATCCCTTTTCCCTGGTTCTCTTACAGAAAGCTGTGCCTATCTTAATGCCCTGTGATACAGAGAAACCTTCGAGCACTCCCCACAATGGCTCTGTCACTGACCTGGTCATCCCCCCATCACTAACATTCCCAACCCTGTCTACATCAATGTCCCTGCCTTTTTAGCCTACCACCCTTGCACATGTCCCCTCAGTGACAGCATGGACACACAGGCCACCTCTGGATGGCTGTCTAACTGCCTGTTCCCACTCCCCTCCATAGATCCCCACCTCATTGCTGCCACTTCTCTCACTCATGTATGGTCATACAGCTGCACTACAGTCCACTTAACCATACTTTCTCCTTTCAATGCCCCTACTTTTCTCTCTCACACTTATGCACACATACACACAAATTCTGCCTGTGTCAATTCCCCTCCCTATCATTTTGTTACAGTTTGTCCAGCAGGTATAGGCACACACTCCCTCACACACACACAGTTAGTAAACACATCCCCCCACCCCTGACACCAGTGGCCTTTATGCCCCAGCCCTTCACACCCAGGCACAGCTGTTCTCCCTCCTTTCCCCAGGATCCAGCATGCAGGCCATACTCCTGCCTTTAGTGTGCATGCACACATATATGCCCATGCAAACACAACAGACTGTTCCAACATTCCTTTCAGGTCTCCCTACCTCAAAGTTCTTGCTCTTTAACCTAAACCAAGATACTCAAAAGACCACCCCCTCAGGGGAGCAGATTTCTATCATCAACCCTCCCTGTACCTTCCTCTTAGTTTTAGTCTCACTAACTTGTTTGCTCATCTAAAAACCACAGCACTCATTCTCTCTTTTGATTTCATTTCCAGTATCTGACTTAATGCCCTGGGTTCTTTCTTTCTAACACACACAGCAGAATTCTGTCTCACCACTACCCAGCATTCATGTGTGTATGTGCATGTGCGTGTGTGCACGCGCAGACACACACACACACAGAAAATGGGGCAACCCCTTCAGGTCCCCTCCTTCTGTGGGAGTTTTCTGTCCTCAATAAATCCTGCTTTCTCACTTAAAAATAAATAAATAAATAAACTCAATTAAAAAAAATACTATCTCACTGTAAGTGAAAAACATCTGCATAACCATATACATATACACTCCCTATTTCTCACTTTCTCCTGACTTTCACTGCCCACACCATCCACTCAGAATGTGTTCTCTATATGGAGCAGCCAGCAGCCTGACTGTGCTCCCTGGTACTTACATGCTCCATCCTAAGGGGGAAGGAAGCCAGCTGTCATCCTTGCACTGGGCTGCCTCACAGGCTTGCCTCACACTGACTACCTCCTGCTACTTTTCATCTCTTCTAAGGGTGAAGGGAAGCATTAAGAGCAATCCAGAGAGGGAAGAAATCTAGTGTGGGGAGAAAGTGGGTATCAGACTTTTTACCTGAGCTAACCTGCCACGCAGAGCCCTGCAAAGCTCCTCTTTTCTGGGCCAGGACCCTGGCATTCTCAGTAGTGGGGGACTCCTGTCCCACAGAGAAATGTCCCACTTCCATTCTGTCTTCATCATCATCATCGTCGTCATCATCATCGTCATCATCTTCGTCATCTTCCTCATCATCTTCGTCATCATCTTCATCATCTTCATCATCATCTTCGTCATCATCTTCATCTTCTTCTTCCTCCTCTTCCTCCTCCTGGTCATCATTTTCTTCATCCTCCTCTTCCTCCTCTTCCACCTGGTCTTGCAAGACCTCTTTCTCCTGCTTCTCCTCTTCTTTGACATCATTAATACTACCCTGCTCCTCCTGCTGCTGGACCTTTCCTTCAGACCCAAAGCTGGAGCTGGCTGGTTTGAAGGTCCAGTACAGGCTGTCTAGTGTATATGGAGACTTCCCAATGGTGGAGGCCTGGGAGCCCTCCTGCACCAAGCTGTTTTCTCCACTCTGGGTATAAATGGAACATATGCGCAGCAGCTTTTCCTGCTCCTTGTCTGGCAGGACCTGCCCCATGGCTTTGAAGATGCTGAGCAAAGGGAGGGACAAGGTAGGAAAAATTCAAAATCTTAAGCAACTGCATACCCCAATACTCCAGGGTTTAAACTTGGTCTCTGACCTGCCTCTGAAAGGCAGGGCAGTAGGGCAGACAGAACATAGAAACAACCAGGACCATGGACCCTGAACAAGCTCTGGTTCATCTCTGTGCTTCAATTCCATTCTCAGTAAAATGAGGGCAATAAGTTGTTGGGAACAGTAAATAAGAAAGCTCATATAGAAGGCCTGGCACAGTACCTGGCACATAGTGGGCATGCAATAAATGATAGCTATTAGCCTACACTGAAATACTATGCAAGTACACAAAACAGTCAATAGGCCAGCAGGGCTGGAAATGAGAATGGCAAAGCCCTCTCTCCTCTGGCCTAGCTGAGCAACCTGTTCTGAACTCCAAGGATATGTCTGAAAGTATGCTGGGCTCCTTCTGTGTGGACCACAAAGTGTGGTCCCTTCACAGGAGCAGCTACAGCCCAGCTAGAGTGAAGGAAAAGAAAAAAAAAAAGCAGTGGCTGACAAGGCAAAGCAGGATGTGGGAGAAAGGCCAGCTGAGCACTGTGGACCTACTGTGGGCACTGTGGGGCTGGGAGAGGCGGAGAGCACAAGGAGGACACAAGGGAGGGCTTTGTGCAGGAGGTATGGCACAGGAGGCCCAGAGGCAAGAGCCAGCACACTGTGGTGCTGTGTGTGGTGAGTAGCCCAGCTAGAGGGCACAGCCTGTGCTGAGGAGCTGTGGGAGGAAGAGAAGGCTGGGAAGGTAAGAGTGTGTGAGAGTGTGTGAATGTGAGTGTGAGTGTGTGTGTGTGTGTGTGTGTGTGTGCGCGCGCGCGTGTGTGTGTGTTGGGTGCGTGTGGGGGGGTGGGTTACCTGCCAACTCTCTGCACAGGTGGAGACTACATTTCTGAAGATCACCGTGTGGCAGCTGGCCCTGGGAAGGCTGGCCTGGACATGGCAGCCTGGAGGCAGGGAGACCAGGGAAGAACCTGTTCTCACAGTTCAAGCCAGAGTCAGGGAGGGCTGACCTCAGGCACTGGCAGTGGAGATGGGAGGGACAGTAGCTGTGAAGGACATACAGACACAGACAGCAGAGCTTGGTGACCGATGGCAAAGGCCAGGCAGAGGAGAGTTAAAGATGATGACACGGTGCACACAAAAGACGGAGCTAACAGCATAATTACCAACAGGTAGAGCCGCTGGGAAGGAGAGCTCCAGGGAAGCAAGAAGGCGAGCACCCCTCACACTGTCTCATGTAGAAATGGGCACCTAACAAGCATCTAGTCACTGCCGGACACATGGGAGAGGTGGAGGGATGGACAGTTCCCTTCTAGGTGTAATGAGTTGGAACCATGGGTGGTTCGCAGAGGGGACATAAACTCAGCGGACTATTTTCTCTCCGGTCACATGCAGACTGGTCATGTATGCATGATCCCTGGTCAGTTGGTGGAGGCAGGGCTGAGGGCCAGTAACTCAATTGGAAGACTGGGAAACCTTCTCTGAAGGGCTAATTTCATTCCAAGAGGACACTCGCTCAAATTAAATTGATATTGGCCGGCTGGGGAGAGCTCTCGAAAAACTTCCAGCTGTATCAGAGGAAAAGCCAGATAGAAACTCTTTGCCTTCTCACAATGATCCATTAGTGTGATTAATAATAAATATTCCCAGGCACTTGATACTGGCAAGATGCCTTATCACCAGTTTATTATTACCCACTTGCTGTCTCATGCTGTCTACTCTGACCACTAAGGTGCAGGGGTGATATAAATCTTAAAATAAATCCCCTTCCTGGGGTATGCCTGGTCACAGCTTGGGACTAAGAAGCTCACAGATTCAGGCTGATGGAATGAAGGTAGATTTTGGACTTGCACCACCTGGCCCAGATTCCTACCCCCGCCATCCAATGTCAACAAACCATATGCCTTTTGGGTAAGTCATGCCACTCCTCAGAGCCTAAAAAGCTTATCTGTCAAATAAGGGTATAATACCTCCACCTCCCAAGATTTCTATGTCAAATTAAATGAAATAATCTCTCCGAAAAAGCACAGCACCATGCCTGACACCTAATTGCCAGTGGTACCTTTTTCTTCTGCCCTCCAGGGAAAACAAAAGCCAAAATCTGTATGCATCTAATAACAGAAGCTTTCTGCAATAGCACAACCTCATGGAGCATTACAAAAGAGCATGGGACTAAGGACAGGCTATCTGGATTCTGGCCTCAGCTCTGACTTGCAGATTTGCTACTGATTTGCAGCATAATACATGGGCAAATGCCCTGTTTCTCACTCTGTGCTACGGAGTGATTAGGACTAGATTCAGTGATTATTCAGGAAAGGAAAGGTCTGTGCACAAGAAATCATACCCAAATGAACTGCTGTTACTGCTGGAATGTGTCGCATCCCTCTGGTACACTTGGGTTGGGAGATCTCTGTGGTCCAGACTTCCCCGAGACCAGTAGCTTTCACTCTGCAGGTACTTAGGATTAGAAAGTACCTTGAAGGCCACCTATCCAAATCTCTCCATGCTGCTCTTGTCACTCCCTTCCCCCCATTACACACACATGCCATGTTCCTTCTGGACTTGGAATCTTCCTTTAGTCTTTCTGCAGCTTGAATTGTTCAAATACTTCCTCTCTGATGCTCTTCCTGACTCCTCCAGGCCCTTTTGGTTCTCCTCCCAGTTTTACACAAACCCATGTCACTTCTAGTCTAGAATGCACACATCTGTTTATGTGACCATTTGATTCAGTCCCATCCCTGGAGGTCTTGCTTTGGCTGACTTTGTCTACAAGGTCACCTTTTTTTTTAATCTTAAAGTACCTCTTTTTAATCTTATAAATACCTCTGTGCCCTAAATGCCAGCAGGGTTTAAGCAAGACTTTTAGACTCAATAGAGGCATCCAGACTTCTACTCCATTCATTCCTCAGGCACAGGATCAGCTCCCAAGAACTGCACTGCTGGCAATAAGACAGCAGAGCACAGTTCAGTTCAGTGGTGTTTAGTGGGGCCTGTTTGATGCCTGGATTTATATAGTGGGATAGGGCACAGACAGCTAATACAGAATCATTGCTCTTGAAAAGCTTACTCTGACAGAGGGGAACTCTAGGGGAAGTAGACATGGCAACACAAAACCTCAGATTTGGGAAGTATTCATGAGTCAACAAGAGAGAGTAGATGGTGCTGCCACCGAGTGAGACAGGGAAGAGGAGGAAGACCACGTAGAAGTTGAGGTGGGGAATAAGATGACCAATTCTCTTTTGGTCACAGTAAGATGCCTGTGAGACATCCAAGGGGAGATGTCCAACATGCAATCAAGTATAAGAGGCTGAATCTTGGGGGGAAAGGCCTTGGCTAGATAAAAGAGATTTGGGCCTCAGCACTTTATAGAAACTAGTAATAAACACAGGCATTTCCAGGAGGCAGTGGTAAATAGCAGCAATGCAGAAGACACAGAGACTGACAGGGCCCACTGGATTTGGTAATAAAGAGATCAAAGCAACTCTGAGGGTGAATGTCAAATTATAGAAGATTGAAGAGTAAGAGGGGAGTGAAGAAAATTAGAGTGCTGAATGTAGATTATTCTTTTGAGGTGTTTTGATGACAGGGTAGGCAGTGATAAACTGGTGATAACCCAACAGAGTGATGCAGGGTCAAAGGAGATTTTGCTATTATTGTTGTTTTGTTCTAAGATGAGAAAAACTAAGGCACATTCATAAGTTGAAGATCAAAGCCCAGCAGAGCAAGGAAGAGGCTGGGGTGAAGCCTCAACAATGCTGGCAGATGTGGCTCCACAGCACAGGTGGAAAAGCAGGCTTTGAGGTGGGGCAAGGCCACCCCATCCTTGAGACTGGCAAGGAGGTTGAGTGAAGCTACAGATCAGTTCACAAGGGCTGGACCTCAGGTTGAGGAGGCTCTGCTGGATGTTGCTTCCATGTGCTCAAGAAAGCTGGGAGAAATGGAGGAGTGGGAGTGGCTTGAGGTGACTGGTAAGGGTTTAGAATTGTGAGGAGAAAGTGGTCAGAAGACAAGTAAGAATTCAGAAAAGCAGAACTGAGGACTGGCCTGAGATTAAAAAATCACACCTCTGCAGTGGCAGCAACCTGCAAGGCTATATTGTTTTCTCCAGCAGAGTTCAGTTACTTGGGCTGAGGAGGAGGGGAAGCAGAATAGGTCAATCCCAGGTTGGAGATTTGCAAGTCAGATATGGCCAAAGGATGGACAAAACTGTGGTTGCTGATGAGTGGCTAAAGTGATCAACCAGACAGGGCCAAGGAGAAGCAAGGTCAAGGGAGGTATGAAATGAAGAGATGGAGGTCTGGATGCAGGCAAAGAGCAGATATTATGAGGTGCTAGGGTAAAAGCAAGGACAAGAGGTGGTGGTCACCCAGTGGGATGCTGGGATATCAGCTTTCAGAGGTCAAACAGCTCTGAGTGATGCAAACAGGCTGCTTAGTACAGTACAGAATGAAAGTCATTGGAGCTAGGGAGCTGAGGAGTGTCAGGTGGGTCACCCAAATGAAACACATACTGCTCCAGAAAGCAGGAAAATAACCAAGTGCTAAAGGCTTCCATGAGTATGAGGGGAAATGGCTCAGTGTCAGGAAATGACAGAGAAAAGGGAAGGGAAAAAACAAAAGGTATTTACCAGATCAGTGCAATATTAAATTTGACCATGGAACCCAGGATGGATTGGGTAAAGGAGACTCACAGGAAGTATGGGCACCAATGATAGGTTGGGTCAGAGTTAGAAAGATTTTTGAATGTCAGGCTAAGAAGTCTAGATTTCACCAGGAAGGCAAGAGGGAGCAACTGAAGGTTGCTGAGCGATTATCTGAGGAATACTTTGGGAAGATAATAGAGAAGACAGTACTGGGCTTGGAGTCAGAAGACCTGAGTTCAATTATAAACAGCAGCTACCATTTACTGTGCACTTACTCTGTGCAGGCCACTGTGCTAAGCACTCTAGGGGAACTGTCTCATCCATTCTCATGCTGGACTCAGTTCAGCTGGGTCTTAAGCTATACGACCTTAGGCAAGTAGTACCCTACCCATTCCTTCTCTGGACTCAGTTCTCCCATTTGTCAACGGGAGAGGGACTGGGCTAGATTGTCTTGAAAAGGGCCCTTCCAACTCGGTCTTTCTAGGGCTATGTGGCTCTGAGGCTTGCAGGGTCTCACTCTCTTACCAGATGGAATTCAAGGGACTTACAGCTGAAGGAGTTGGGGGGTGGCCCAGCAAGGTGAGCCTAAGCAGGACTCAACCACCTGGGGCCAGTCAAGGGAGATGGAGCAATTGAACAGCCTCCAGCTCCTTCTTGCTTCCCACTGGCTTGCAGAAAATCGGCGAGCATTCCGTCCTGAGAGAGAAGAGAGGGCCTAAGAAAAAGGAACCAGTGAGCCCCCCACCCAACATTTCACCTCAGAAAGTTTGGCTCTGTCCCTCCCCATCTCCCCAGACTTCCTACCTATACCTCCCAACTGCTCAAAGCATTCAGGGCACTTTGCCCCAGCCCTGACTTGGCTCTGAGAAGAAAAGGAAGAGGGAGATTTGTCCACTGCTGCCGTGGGGCCCTCTTGGGCAAACCTAAACCTTTAACAAAGGAGGTGTTTGCCTGGTGCTTCTTAGCAAACAGCTGAGGACAGTGGCAGAAGCTCCTGCCTGGGCTGCCTTCAGCCCTGAGGCTACGACTAGTCTCCCTCACCAGTCTTGGTGTTGGCCACGATCAGTTCAACGGTCCATCTGAGGATGTAGGTGGGCCGGATCCCGCTGTCCCCCAAAGCTGGCAGCTCAGAGAGCATCCTCTCCAGCAGGGCCTGCGTGAAGGTCTGGGAGTGCAGGCCCCTAAGCAGGGGCTGCCAGAACTGAGAGAACGGCTTTGGCACCAAGATGTCATTCAAGTCCACGTTTTCTGGTTTGTAAGGGACACCCATTGGGGGAGGGGCAATGGGAAGGAGACAGCAAGAGAGAGAGCAAAGAGAGAGCGAGAGCGAGACAGAGAGAGAGAGAGAGAAACGGAGAAAGAGAGAAAATGTGTGTGCGCGCGCAAGCCAGCCCCAACAACAAAAGAGTTGCCACCGCAGAACAGAAGGAAAGAGAAAAGCAGAACAGCAGGGAAAAAGAAACCAGTTAGTATCTGGCAACCAACAACTGACTCAAAATAATGTACAAACGAAAAAGAGTTCTGGTTCTAGCTTCAGCTTTGTCAATAACTCACTGTGTGACTTTGGGCCAGTACTTTCCCCTCTCTGGACCTCAGTCTGATCATCTGTAACATGAGGATGTTGGACTAGATGACCTCACAAGGCCCTTCCAGTTCTACTGTTCTAGCTCTCTAGCTAGTGACTAAATCACAATTAACATGGTACAATAATGGCATTAAGATTCCCTCCCCCAACCTCCCCCCACCCAATTCCGGATCACCTAAGGATAGGCCCACAACTACATATTAGTAGGGCTACCTGTTCTCCTCAGCCAGGATGGCTGAGGGGTTCTGGAGGCCATGGAATAGCAGGAAACAGACTTTGCCCTCGAGCCTAGAGCCTCCCAGTCCACCCCTGGTATTCCTGCCCAGAAAACAGAACCCCAAGACTGCAGTGAGCTCCTAGGACCCTACCTTCATAGTCTATCTGCAAAGCTGCCAACTGCTCAAATGTGGGAACGAGAAAGCCATCATCCAGAAAAGCATCCAGCACAGCCTCCCTGGAACAAGAGAAAACTAGTTTACTAAACTAAAACTGGCAAAGACACTTTCTTACTCCCTCACCCACCCCCAAGGCAACTAATGTCTTTGGCTCCAGTGGCCAAAAAGCACAGGGGCAGGGGCAGGCGGGTAGGTAAGTAGGAGTGGGGAGGAAGATACTTGACAGTTGGATCTTAGGCTTCAGGGTCCTGGGGCAGGAGCTGGGCCAAAAGCTAGGATCAGTGGATTTTAAAAACACATTTACAAAGCACATGCTGATCAAAGGCCTATAATGAGTGCAGTAGCAACTGAACAAGCCTCAAAACACAAATAGAGAAAAGTCCTAGGTCTAGAGAGGAAGGAGTTAAATGCCTAGGATCATGGGGTCTTTTAGACTTCAGTTCCTGCACGGTCTTTTTGTTTCTCTTGACCATTCTCCAGTCCCCTACCCTTCTCCTTCTTCCTGACTGCCTTTAGATTTTAAAAGTAGAAACCCTGGGGACCTCAATTGCTGGACCAAATATGATCCATAGGCCTTATTACTAGGGATTCTAAGAACCCAGAAAAAAGTTAGAGGGTTTGCAAGAGTGGGCTATAGGGGTAATCTCTCATCCCTATCTAGCTCAAACCAACACTAGCAACAGCAAGCTGATTCCTCCAGAGCTAGCAGCTCCCCAAAAGGCTCTCTGCCATAGTTCGGATATTTATCCTCTTCAAATCTCATGTTGAAATGAGATCCCCAATGTTGGGAGTGGGACCTAACGGGAGGTGTTTGGGTCATAAGGATGGATCCCTCATTAATGGCTTGTTATCAACCTCACCGTCATGAATTCTCACTCTATTAGTTCCCACAAGAGCGGACTGTTTAAAAGAGCCTGGCACCTCCCCGTTTTCCTTCCTTTCTCGCTATTTGAGCTCTGCATACACCAGCTCCCTATCACTTTCTGCCATGAGTGGAAATAGCCTGAAGCTCTCAATAGAAGCAGATGCTGGTGCCATGCCTCTCGTACAGCCTGCAGAACCATGAGTCAAACAAGTCTCCTTTCTTTATAGACACTCTCTTAGCTGACCAGGTCTAGACAGGGAAAAAGAGCTCCAAGGTGCCCCAATGCCTGGAGGGTCGACATACTCAGAACGCTCCCTCCAACAGACCAGGCTGGAGAAAAAATAGTTGCCCTCCCATCCATCTCCTTGAGTCAGCATCCAAGAATATTTAAAGCAGACAACCAGCTGTCTGCTCAGCCCTACCAGGCAGACACTACAGTGTAGGGCCACAAGGATAGTTTTCCTAGCTGCTAAGGGGGCCATCACCCATTCTTTTGCCTAGGGGTAGAGCCAAAAAGCCTAGGCTGGACAGACACTGATAAAATACCTTTGGAACTAGTATGCTGGGAATGAAGAGAAGAGTCCAGGAGCAATCCCAGCCTACACTGCAGGCCCACTCTGACACCTACACCACCTATCTACACTCTATATAACATTACAGATTCCTTCCAATCTCTTTCTAGCAAGGAAGGTCTAGCATTGTCTCCACAGGTTCTTAATGGAAAATTCCCCAAAGCCCTTTCTAGATGAATTTAGGTAGAAAGCTTTCCCCCACCCCCAGAGCTAGGTAGGAGAAAGAAGAATGAGTAGAGAGATACTATTTGTCTGCTATAGACTGAGCTGAGCATTATTTGTAGGGAAAAAAAAGCCCACGGCCATAGAGAGGGAGAAAAAGCTTTTTTTAGGGGCCCCGAGAAGGCCCCTCCTCTGTCCTCCTAACCATGACTATCCAAGGGATGCTGATACCCTCTAACAGCAGATCAAAAGACTAGCAATGACCACCATATATCTTTCACTTCAAACTTGGACAAGGGCTAGCTAGGCAGTGAGATGGTAAGGATCAAGGGTTTCTCTCAGCTGTCAAGAGCTCCAAGTCCCACCTGACAGAAAGAAACAAAGCTGGCCAGGGGATGGATGACAGTGGACATTCCTGCCTCTGGCCACTGTAGAGACTCAAAATAGGAAACCCCCACCTGATAGCCAGCAGGGCTAGGAGCAGAGGAGTTGTGTCGAATACAGGGTTACTGTGTGTAGGGCCAGGATTACCCCTGATATTTTGTACAGCAGAGGTTGACAAGCTAGGATATAGAAACCAATTTAATGAGGCTGCTACCCTCTACCTTAGAGAATATACCGCCCCTAGTTACCTAGTTACACACCTGTTCTCCCATGTAATGCCTTTGAGCTCTGCCAGGATGCATTCTACACGTGGGGACGAGTTATTCCATGCCTTAATGGCCTGAGGTAAATGCCTAAATTTCTCCAGCACCTGCCAGCAAAGAGGGTCCCATCAGAAGGCTGATTCTGCCAGGTAACTCACCCCTACCCCTTCAGAATTCCTTCCCATAGGACCTTTCAGCACTGCCCGCAGGGGTTAGGGAAGGGCCTGTAGGGATGAGCCCACAACTCCCATATTGCCCCTGCAACTAAAAATAACTTGATCCTCAAATGCCAGACTTTCTTTCCTCCTCCCTCCCTTCACTCACTGAATTTCCTATGAGTAAATACTGAGATTTCCAATGGGAGCATTTGATTGGAGATGGCAGAGACTCTTGGGCCATGGGAAAAGGGGTGAGGGAAGACAATGGGTAATAGAAGAAAGAGAATTGGGAGACCCAGGTTCTAATCCTGGTTCTATCATTTACTGTATATGTCACCTTGGGCCTGTCCCTTCACTCATCTATGGCTTCAATTTCTTCATCTGTGAAAAGGGGAGGGTTGAGCTAAATGGTATCTGAGCTACCTTCTTTCCTACTAAGACAGCACCCCTTGGGCCCATCTAGGAAAGCTCTTGGGCCCCAACTGCTGGTCCGCTGTGGAATTGCAGGGCTGTGCAAGTACCCATTCCCAGTTGTTTCCTACAGTGGAGCAGATTATCCACAAACTTCATCATCTGCTCCTGTTGGACGGTGTGGAAGATCTGCCAATTGGACTCTGTTCCTCTTGTCTCCTTCCTAGTTTCCCCCACTGTCTTTCTAAGATGTTCCCTCACGCTTTGCCACTTTTCTTTCAAATTCCTTCTCAAGACTTCTCTTGGGTAACTGGCAGGAGGGAAGAAATGGCTGATGCATATGACAGCACACCAAGTCAAGGACACTTTCTTACCTTAAACTGTTCCTCTTCATAGGACACCAGCAGTTCTCGGGCTCTTTCTGAAAACAGAATGGGGAGACAGATAGGATTGCCAGCCCAGACCACTGCTCCTACTGGGATTCTGGGCCCCTCTCACTTCATGTCTTGAGTTGTAAATTGGGAATTAGAATTCCTTCTCCTACTACTTCACTGGGCTCAAGAAAGATGGTTTGTGATAGCCTCATGTGACTACAGAAGCTAGCTAGGAAGACGGTTTATGACAGTAATTTTTTAAGCTAGGACCTACTTACCACAGCCACAGATGAAATGCCAAACACGGGAAATAACCAGTGCTAATTCTAAGCCTGAGCCTTCTGGGCTTGTGAGCACCTCTCTGTCCCCCAAAAAACACCTACCATATAGTTCTTTATGTCTCAGAGCCTTTTGGCAATGAGAATCCAGCTCTTCGCTGCCTTTGCTGTCTCCATCAGCCCTGACATCTGACTCTCCACATTTCCCACAGTCCTGAGGCTCTGGTTTCTGTTCTGTGACATCATCAACAACAATTTTCTTATCTTCCTCTTGGTCCTCTTCATCCGTCTCTTCCCTGTCCTCCTCCAATTCCCAGGTCTCTCTCAGGCTATTCTCCAGTTGGCGGCACCAGTAGGTCTTCTGGAGCCAATCCAGGACAAAGTAGCAGCCTAGAAAAGGGGAAGCAAGCAGTGTCATAGGACTCACTGCAGGCAAACAGCTACCAAGTCTCCAGCATCATCTTGGGAACATTACAGGAAGGCCCCAGGGGAGAGGCTTGGCTCCAAAACTCAAATCTCAAATATCCAAAAGTAGCCTCTCTTCTCACTCTGGGTTATACCCTTGTTCTTTGCTTTCTCTTGCTTACCAGCACCTTTCCTAGAAAGAAAAAAAAAAAAACCTAACACTGGACTTAGAGACGGGATGCTAAAAACAGCAAGGGCTAGTAAGTGGGAGAACTGGGAGCCAGCCTTACTAGCTAGTTACATGGCCTTGGCCAAGTCTCTTTCCTTTTCTAGATCTCATCATAAAGGGTAAGACTAAATCAGGGATTCCTAATTCAGATGGGGTGAGTGTCCAAAGAACTCCTGGGTTCATGACACTTTTGACTGAGCATGCCTCTCAACCCATCCCCCTCCCCCACTAGGATGAGGTGGGTGAAGCTAATGAGGCACTACCTCAGGCACAAAACTTAAAGGGAGACCAAAAACTTCTAGTTAAGGTATCGCAACAGGATCAAAACAGTGCCCTGCCAAGCCATGTTGGAGCCTGAAGCAAAAAAAGAAATCAGTAATGCTAATCCTGCTTTATTTAAAATTTTGATATTTTGATCACCATGGATTTTTCCACATTAAAATGTTACTTATCTTGATTACTGAACTTTTGACCCTCCCCCCTTAAATGTTGTGCCCAAGGCAAGCATCTCACTTGTCTCACCCTAGTCTTGGCCCTGACCCCAGGTGGAGACCCTCCTCCTTATCCCTCTACCCCCAGTGCCACCCAGCCCAGGCCCCAGGCTTAATTACAGTATACCCCCTGCTGACTCACCTCGGCGGCAGTCATTTATATGGGGCATTTTCTTGTGGGTCAACTCATGGCGAAGTTCAACGATCCAATCTGGAATGTTCACCTGATTATAGGGAAGAGTGTGAGTATGGAAATTATAAAATATTAAAGCTGGAAGAGACCTAGAGATTAATTATCCCGACCAACCCCACCTCCATTTTACAGCTACAGAAACTGAGGTTCTGAGAGAAGATTCCAGTCTTAGAAGCAGAGCCTAAATAAAAAACCAAGTCTCCTGATTTTTTTACTGGTCTGTTGAGGTGGCCTTAAAAATCACCTCCCCCAACCACTGACCACCATCCTCCAACAAAGAGATCACCTTCTCCAGACTCCTTCTGCTTTGTCCCTCTTCCTTGGGTACCCTTTACCTCTGCCTTCTCTCAAACCTCCTCAAGGAAGTGCCAATGACTGAGAACATGCCTGCCCTCTGGGCCTCTGCACACTTCACATACTCACTCAGGGCAGAAATGTCTGGTATTTTCAGGCTGCTTGGCTGAGCTGTCTCCTCTCTCTGACTGTTAGTGCTCGGAGGGTAGGTGCTGTGACTGCTACCTTGTTCCTGGCCCCACCCAGTGGTATATTCAGGCTCCTCAGCTTCACTGGGCTACTCCCAGCAAGCTGGGAAGGTCAAGTCCTCTGAGATACCAGTAATGAGCAAGGGAGAAATTCTGCTTCTTTCAATCTGGAAGCTGAGGCTCTGGGATTCTTGCTGGGCTTAGCTGGTAGTGATGGGATGAGCTAGTATGACTGTGTGCCCACATTTACCCTCATGCCCCATTTAGTAAGCCCAATTGGAGAGAGAGAATCAAGCAAGCACTTTATCATACGCACCTCCTGAGCCAGACACTTGAGGGGGAGCTTGGGAAACTTTGTCTTCCTCTCAGAGATAAGGTTCACAAACCTGAGGTTGGGGGAGAAATAAGTGGCACAGCCCAAGGAACCATTTTACTCCAAACACCCTGCTGAGTTACTGACACCTTGCATTTCCACAATTTTTCCACTGACTGTTCTGTCCTGATGTTTGTTGTCACCCAGATCAGGGACAGTTCCATCCACGCCAACATTTACTGAGAGTCTGACCTGTACTGAAGTTATACACATGAACAAGACACTGCTCTGACCTTGAAGACTTAGGTCTAAAGTAAATAATCATGACATAATATAAAATATGTCATAAATGCTATAACCAAAGGAGTACATCAGATGATAATGGGGAACACAGCTAAACAATGGAGAGAGTAATAAGAAAAAGGGAGGATCTCAAGGTAGATAAGGGGAACAGTATGTAAGATGAGCAAAGATGTTGACAGGTGAGAAAATTCAGCGGCAACTTTTTTTTTTTTTTGATGTGTATGAAACAGCTAGAACCACTGTGAGTCACTTTGTAGGAAAGGAACCCCCACAACTCAGCAACCTTTCAGTGTTCAAGGGGAAGAGAAAGGGAAAAGGATGGTGCTACGTATAGATAGGGACAGGGTTGCAAAGTCCACATTAAATTGCTGCCAAGGACACTGAACCATTCAAAAGTTCCTTTAGGTGAGGAGTTAAAGGAGAAGAAAAAATATCAGACCGTCAAGAGACCCACAGAAATCACCTGGTCTGAACCCCCTCCCCCATATTCCAAGAAGGAAAGAAAAATGGAAGAGAGAAAGCTTTCAGGAAAAGAGAAGAAAAAGGGGAATGTGTGGACAAGGATACCAAAAGCTGTCAAGTCAAGCAAATTATCACAGGCTGACCCACACTCATAGACACACAGGATTTTGCTTCAGATAGCACCTGAAGCCAAGCTTTGTTTATCATATGTCCCCCCACCCAACTCCTCAACACCAACCCCCAGTCCTACCCCATGCAGGTCTTACCTGACCAATGCCATGCCATAGAGCAGTCTAAGTTCATCAGTGCCCAAGCCACCAGTTACATCCATGAGCTTACAGCGTATCAGGTCAGCAGTAGAAGCCACTGCCAGGGGGAGTTCGTTGCCTAACCTAAAGGGCCACAGTCCAGCACCATCATAAAGATCCCTTACACTGGTCCACCCTCCACCTCAGAATCTAGATTGTTGTAGGCTATCCCGATCATATACTGGCTCAAGAATGCATGAACAGACACAAAACAAGAAGGCGGGAAGGGAGAGGATAATGTCCATGGAATCCAACAGTATATAGGGAATAAAGGGTTAACTAGGCTATACACAGGACACTTAACTGCTAAACTGTAAATCAATAGTTAGGTGGAACACTTAGAAAGGAACACTCCTTCCTTTCGCCCAGAAACCTTCAACCCATTCAGCCTGAGTAGCCTCTTATTACTTGTTAGTTTGCCCCCAACTCAATCTTACCAACTGGACTGAAGCGCCCCACTCAAACATGGGTTTGCAGGCAAGACTGTTCTCCCTAATTCAGACTGGAAATTCACCCTAGGGTGCTAACCAATTCCTTAAGCCCTGGCTCAGACCCCACTGGTCCCTCTGGCACCGTCCCCAAGTTGGGAAGTCGTTTTGCGGAGGTAAGGGATAATATGACAAGAGCACTGTTGATGTACAACCCCTTGCTTTCCATTCACAAACGGGATTAGTCTGAGCTTGGCTGCAGCTTCCCCCCAGGCATTTGGGAGAGGGGAAACATTAGACGACTTAGGGAAAGACTAGAGAATCGTGTCCTACAGAAATTCGACAAAGAAAGAGGTGAGGCGCCACTAGAATGCAGCCAAGAGGGTCGAGTCCACCGGTTTACCTGCTCCTCCACACGGTGATACGGTTCAGCGCGTCCCTCTGCAACTTATGGTCGTCACAGAAAAGATAAACCGTCACCTGGTCCCACTCGGCCCTGCTGAGCCAGGCGACCACGATGCTGTGGGTCCAGAGTGGCGATGACCCTTTCCCTTTGACACGCTTTCCGTACCACGCACTCCACACGAGATCCATACCCCGGGGACCCAGACTTAGCCCGGCCCAGGATTCCCACCAGACACAGGATTCAACACCAGGCCCTGTGCCACGGAGCTCTGCACAGCCCTCGGCTCAACGTGCTACCCTCACTCCAAACCGCCGCTGCACCAGCAGCCAATGGGAAGGCGTGACTCCTACGCAAGCCCGCCTTCTAGCGTCAGCGTGGCCAATCGGAATGTGAAAGTTGGAAGCCGCCCTACTTACATGCAGGGTTACAGCCTCGCCGACCGGAAGTGTTCTTTTCACAAAGCTTCCCTACCAGGTGCAAGTATTCAGTCTCAAGGTTCCGCCAATTTCCTCGTTGATAATGAGCTTCTGTCCCAGACCCGAAAGGGTGTCTGGACTGCCGGAGCAGTTTTATTTTGCGCTCCTTGGTGGGCAACGGTCCAGTGAACTTCCTGGAAATGCGATTTCAAGTATGTTTTTATTGTTATGAATCAGGACCTAACCCAATAAAACGTTATGAACACTGAAGCAGGACGACAGAACAAATATCTAATATCTAAATAACTAAAGTTGAGTTGAAAAAAAATTTACTTCTTTGGCAGGTACACAGGGGTCCTGCCTTCTAAATTGGTATCAGCCTGTTGTTGCACAGTGATGAGGAGGATGAGAATTATCTTGAGAATGTAAAGACGTGGGTTCTACTCGCCTTAATTTTGCCGCTAACAATATGGTTTTGGCGCTCAGTTATCCCATCTGTGCAGTGAGGGTTGTAGACTGGTCTCTAGGTTTCCTTCCATAGCCGAAAATTGTAGGATTTTACTCTGTCAACATTCCACTGTTTGTTGTTTGCAACGTCCACAAAGGTATAGTTAGTTTTTCTGCATGGTTCCTTGGTACTTTGAAGCTCTGGGAGGAAATAATATTTTGAATCTCCTCTAATTTTACAAGTTGGCTAAAATGTATCTAAGACTCTGTCCCAGTCCTTCTCATAGAAGTTATTTTCCAATCTAGCACTTGAGACAGAGAGAACTATTGGTAGCAATCTTAACAGCATTGCTGTAAATGGCTCTTTTACACTTCACAGCAACAAATCCCAATTAATTCTCTATATTGTGCTTCATTCTCCTAAGATGTAGTCTGTCTGTGATGCTTGACTGACAGTTATCTGTCCTGAATAGCCACACCAAGCCGTTGGCTAGATGTCTGCGAGAAACCAGATACTGTTTCACCTTCGAGATCTTGGCTGCTTGCTGGCAAAGAAGTCAGTGAAATGGCTTATATGGCTCCTCAAGATACAGTCCAGTCAGAGGAGCTGCCAGCTCTGCAGCAATAATTCACACACATTTTGAGGGTTTATAGACTAATAATTTTGCAGTACGTTTTAAGTAAAGACCCCTCCCCCCCTTTCCAAATGTGACAACTATGTGTTCCAGGAAGACTTGGCCAAAGCACATAACAAGCATCATGTCTAATATGTGGCAAATGGGGGCCTGAGACCTATTGAGAATTACAGATTAGTGGATCAAGTGTTAAGTAGTGATAATTCTGAGAGAGCGCTGTATTAGTTTCCTGTGGGTGCTATAACAAATTGTCACAAACTTGGTGGTTTAAAGCAAAAGAATTCTCTCATAATTCTGGAGCTCAGAAGTCTGAAATCAGTATCAAGTGATACAGTGCAATGCACTGTTCTAAGAGCTCTGTGCTTACCTCTTTTAATCCACATAAAGTCTTTTGAGACAATTATGTGAGCATTATAAATAATGTGTTCTTATTATTTCCATTTTCAGGTCAAGAAAATGAGGCATACAGAAGTTAAGTAACTGGCTCGATAAGTTTCAGTACAACACTTTGTACATCCTTCTATCAGAGGAAAAGAGGAAAAGAAACACCTATTGAGCACCTATCATGGGCTAGGCCCTATGCTAGGTGCTTGACAACATTAAACATCATATTAGCCTTGGGCTCCAGGAAAGTCATCACAGCTGACAAGTCCTCCCTTTTGTGTTCCAAAACTGGCTAATTGCAAAGGCCCACACTGCTCTGGCAAATGTCCCAAGATTAGACTCTCTTTATTCTTCTTCATTACTCCCATAAGACTTGTGTATGACTCCCTTGATTGCCTGCCTTTATAAAACTCTAAGTTTCTTTTATTTTATTTTGAGTGTTATCCCTATGGCAGTAGCCTGAATAAAGTCATCTCCACAATTGTCCAGTGCAGTTTGTGTGGAGGAACATGAGACCTGATTAGTAATTTACCCAATTTAGTAAGTTGGATAAATTATATTGAGGAAGTACACCTCAGAATGAGATAACGACAAGAATTGTAAAAGCTGAACAGCCAGCTGTAAAACATTTGCTGCTGGTCCTGTGACAGAGCAGTCAACTGTTGCTGTTAAAGAAACAAAACCCCACCATTGACCAGCCGCTTTACAAACCTCCAGCTGGTCCATAAGCAGCTTATAATCAATGTCAAACATCAACCAATCAGAACTGCCTCATTCCTAAAACTCACCCTAACCAAAAAGAAGGTCAAACTCTGCTGGGAAGACCCTCAGGCCACTGCCTCTTTAGTGACAGCAGACACTTTCACTGTTGTTCTGCTTATTGTGCTCTTCATAGTATGTTATCCCTTTAATAGATCTGCCCTTCTTAATTCATAACTGTCTTGGTGAATGCTTTCACTCTCACAACTCTGGCTTACCTAACATGCCCAGTTTGTCATGTCAATGAAATTGGTTTTGTTTTCATTAGCTTACAGATGGGAAAACTGAAGCTCAGTTGCATGATCTAAGATTGCACTGTTAAGAGAGGAGGAAAATGGGATTCCTTCCCAGGTCTGTGTAGCTCTGGAGCCCAGGATCTGTCCACAACCATAGGCAAAGGGGCTACGATATACCTGTTTACAGATATGCTTCAGACTATGAACACTTCGAGAGCAAGGACCTACGGTGTTTAGTACTTCTATGTTCTATCCAATAATACCTCAGAACCAGGTGCTGGGGAGTGATAGCCACGCAACACACCTCAAAGTAACTGCTTGCTTCTGTTATAGGATCCTTTCTAGAATCATAATGTCCCTCCAATGAGGGGCCACAGAGGTAATTGTATCCAGTTCCCTGCCTAAGTAAATTGGACCTCTGTGAAATAAATACACATTGGTTTTAGATGCTAACAGTACTCATAGTAGGAAGTTGTTGTTCATGTCTAGCCTCCATCTTTCATGCCGCATTACCAACATGGTTTCTTTTAACTCTCTGTCAAAATGGCACAGCATCATAGATTCAAAGTTCCCACTCAGCAGGGCTCGGTGGCTCAGCCTGTAATCCCAGCATTTTGGGAGACCGAGGCAAGTGAAATTCCTGAGCCCGCAGGTTTGAGACCAGCCCAGGCAACTTGGTGAGACCTCGTTTCTACAATAAATAAAAAATTAGCCGGGCGTGGTAGTGCACACCTGTAGTTCCAGCTACTGGAAAGCTGAGGCAGAAGGATTGCCAGAGCCTAGCAAGTCGATGCTGGGGTGGCCATGAGTATGCCACTGTGCTCCAGCCTGGACGACGGAGACTCCAACTCCAAAAAAAAAAAAAAAAAAAAGTTTCCACTCAAATTCTTAATCTACCCAACTGGATTAATTCCAATCCTCAGATTATGTAGTCTTCCCTAACAAAGCTAAAAGCTTCTCTACTAGCATGGAAGGTTAGATTGGAATAAAGAAAGCTGAGAAAGGGAATAACCTCTTTTAGGATAGTAGCTTTCAAATATATTTTGATCCAGACTCACTGTAAGAAAAACATTTTACTTCAAAACTCATTTCACACATACATATGTATAACTGAAACAAAAGTTCCACAAAACAGTACCTTTACTAAATACAATTTAATTCTAGTTTCCTTGGTTTCATTTTTTGAAAATGCTGGTAAGGGGGTCATAAGCATACACCACTGGTGCCCAAAACTTAAGCCTTTTGTCCCCATTTTCAGCCTGAACACCAAGAACCAAAACTACACCTTACTGTGTACATTAACTATCTTCATTATGATAACTTTACTTTTTCAGAACTCCCTGCCCAGGCAAATGGCATCATTGTTCCTTACAGGAATATCCCAGGAAAAATCTATCAACTCTTCAATGGAAACCATCAACATAGAGTTTGAAATTTCCTAAGATTCTTTGAATCCCTCACTTCAAAATCCTTGCCCTCCTGTTTCCACCCATCCTGGACTGTTATGTCAGAATCCTTACCTAACTCTAATCAAGTCCCTGCATTGAAAGAACTACCTCAAACCAAACTTTCCAATTCTCATGTTCTGACCTTGCCTTCCCCGCTCTGAGACACTGCCGAAGCTTTGTAGAGGTGGTATTCTCCTTTACCCTGGTAAGCAATAAATTCAGCTTGTCTTATCAAGAGGCTGTGTTGGTGCCATTTGGGGAGTCAGCTTTTGATAAGCCACAGGGTGCAAATAAAACACAATTTATTGGGGAGAAACTTACAAGCAAGCAGAGAAGTAGCAGAGTACACACAGTCCCCCAAACTCTCCTTGTTCCGTGGCATAGGCTGGTCACAGATTTTTGTATGAACTATAGTCAAAGTCCCAGTAAAGAGGGGCTTGCCTGTCCAGCAGACTGTGCCTTTATGAGCACTCGAGGAGAACATGATCTCCACCTCCACACTGGGAAAAGGGCAGGCAACACCTAGTTTCTCTAAGTAACAAGAAATGTATCAATAATCTCCCAGATTACACAATGGTAGGCAGTGTGCATGCCCAGGGCCAAGTTCTGCATACAGAAGGCCCTAGGAACAGTCTTGCCTGGCAGGAACACTGTATCAGCCAAAGGCTTTGTCTTTCCACAGCTGGTTAAGCTTGGGGCAGCCAGCACTCAGCTAAGCTACTGAAAAAGGGGACAAAATTAACCTCTAGGACCATCCAGTTTTGTCTCTCATTGATTGCCCCCAAAGTGATTCCACAAATGAATATTGGGTTGCAAACTGCAGTTAAAAAAACAAAACAAAACACTGTTTTCACTTTTGGGGTAGTTAATATGTTCATGGCCATGGTTTCATGGGTGTCAACAAATGTCAAAACTCATCAAATTTTATACTTTTAAATATTTTATATATGCAGTTTATTGTATGAAAATTGTCCGGTGGCTCAGCCTGTAATCCCGCGCCTTTGGGAGGCTGAGGTGAGTGGATTGCCTGAGCCTGCGGGTTCGAGACCCGCCTGGGCAGCAAGACCTCATCTCTACAATAAATCAAAAAATCAGCCGGGCATGGTAGCGCATGCCTGTAATTCCGGCTACTCGGAAGGCTGAGGCGGAAGGATCGCCGGATTGCCGGAGCCCAGCAGGTCGAGGCTGCAGTGGCCGGGAGCGGCCACTGCACTCCAGTCTGGGCGTCTGAGTGAGACTCCAACTCAAAAAAAAAAAAAGAAAAGAAAATTGTCTTCATCAAAGTTGTGAAAAATCAGTCAGGGGTGGGTCAATGTGAAGTGTATAGAAGCAACAAGATTGGTCATAAAAAGAACCAAAAAAAACCCCAGAATTTATTTATTAAAAATTGTGTATTTACTCTTACATGTTTAAATTTCGGTCATCTTCAAAGTACTCTCCATTTGTTGCAATACACCTATCAAGACACTTTTTCCTACTGCTCAAAACAGTTTTTGAACCTGCCAATTTTGATGTCAAAGCATCAAAATTTTTGTTTCACCTCTCCCACATCATCAAAATGTTTCCCCTTGAGGACTTTTCTCATCTGGAGAAACAAACAAAAAAAAGTCATTCAGGGAGAGATTGGGTGAATAGGGATGGTGGGGAATTGTGCTGTTTTTGCTCAAAAATTGCTGAACACTCAGTGAAGTGTGGGCAGATGCACATGTAAGTCACTCATCGTGAAATGGGCAAATGCATTGAAAGAATCTCCAAAAACACAAAATTCACTGAAGCCAAACATAGCCTCTCACAACACTGGCTGTTACACTGATGTCATGGGTTCCTAGAACGCTTACCTAGGGAAAGCCTGTACTACAAGGGGTCCATCCTCCAAAAAATAATTCTGTTTTTTGGGAGGGTTCCCCCTTATATACTGATAATTTTTATAACTATTTTAGTCTGACTTTGAAAATGTCTTAATTAATTTTTAAATGAATTTTACCATACAAATACACAAAAAATTCCTCGAAAACCAAAAACCTGTCCTTAGGATCTGAACCATGGTTACCCAGTTATTATAAGGAGAATAAAGCATAAAAATACCTCCAAAGCACAAGCAGACTTTCATTTCTTTGGAATTCTGTTTACTGCTGCATTCCTAGTGCCTAGAACAGTGTCTAGCACTTGGTTCCCATGGAACCCACATTCTAGTGAAAGAAGAGAGATAATCTATGAGAAAGCAAATACTTGTGTAATATAATTTAAAGTAATGATACAAGCTATGAATAAAGAAGAAATAGAAGTACAGAGATAAGAGAGTAGCAAGGAGTTCAAGGAAGTCCTCTAAATAATGGGTTCAATCAAAAGTTGGACATGGAATATTGGAAATAGACAGGAGAAGGAAAAGAAAAAGGGGATTAGGTACTAGAAATGAATATTACTTACTGGATACTAGAGGCAAATGCTAAAGAGAGGAGAAGTATCATTCAAATGAAAAGTGACAAAACCCCTAACCATTTCCCACCTATAGCGGGGTAAATACAAGGTTTACAGGGCTAAATATTAAGGGATTTGGTCTCAAGAGTACAGTCCTGACAGAAGCTCAAGGGATCTTTAGGCAGGACCCAGCTTCCCCATGTCTGGACTGATTGGCCCAGTTTCCAACTTAAAATTGGAACAGAACAATTGATTTGGGGTTGGTCATCTTTCTGTGTCTCATTTTCTTCATCTGTCCAGTGATCCAGTGCTGCTCTACGTCGCTCTGCAGTTAGCTCGTATTTAGAGCCAGAAGGCCAGAGCTTGAGGGCCTGGCATAAAGAAGCTAAGAATTGTTAAGTCCTAATCCTCTAGTGACTAGGGTTAGGGGCTGCTCTACTTGGAGGATTGTGATTCAGATGAATCCTTGATACTACCGCCATGCCTGTTGTTCTTTTGCTACTTCCCAACTTTATATCATTTTATTTATTTTCTCCTAAACAGGTTTAGGTTTGCAGAATATAATTGTTATGACTGTATATATTAGACCACATAAGTATTGGGAATATTCTGAACAGTCATATTTGTTGAAGTCCTCCTTCCCATCATTCCCATAATCCATGTTTATATGCTATTATATATCTTTATCTGCACATAACCAAATGTTCTTATGCATAGATGCACATATTGTTTGTTTTCCAAAAATGAGATCATATTATGTAGACTTTCTATATCTCATTGAAACCACTTCAAGTCATCTGGTATATCTCCATATTTCTTTAAAGTGGCTGCATAATATTCCCTTGTGAGAATGTGCCATAATTTATTCAACCATTCCCATTACTGGAAATTCACTTTGTTACCAACTTTTGTCACTAGGAACTATTATTTTACAGGTTTTCTAGAGAGGAAATGTTGCAGTGCATAGCTCACATGTCTATACCTGAAGGCCCTGTTAGAAAAAGTAAACAAGCTTTTTTTAAAAGCCCTGATTTATGCTGTTTGCTGATTTTCATGGTGTAAATACTCTTGACCAGGCTGATTTCAAACTACCAATGTGAAATCACTGAACATAGAGTTGAAAAGGGATGGATACAATGTCTCCTTAACTCAACACTCAACCAATTGCACTTAATAGACATCTACATAATACTTCACCCAACAAACACAGAATATACATTTTTCTCATTAGCACATGGAATATACTCCAAGATCAACCATATACTCAAGCATAAATCAATTGTAAACCTATTTTAAAAGGTTGAAATCATGCCAAGCATCTTCTCAGACCACAGTAGAATAAAAACGGATATCCTCAACAACAGGAACCCCTCCAAACGCATAAATACATGGAAATTAAACAACATACTTCTGAATCACTTTTGCATTAACACAGAAATCAAATGAAAACAAAGACAACACAACCACAAACCTCTGAGATCTGTAAAAGTTATGCTGAGAGGAAAGTTTACAACATTGCATGCACATATCAAGAAAATAAAGAGATCTCAAGTAAATAGCCTAATGTCATACCTAAGGGAACTGGAAAGTCAAGAGAAAGCCAACTCTAGAATTAGTAGAAAAATTCAGACTATTAAAATAAAGTCACATTTGAATGAATAGAGACAAAAAAAATCATAGAAAGGATAAACTAGACCAAAAGTTGGTTCTTTGAAAAGATTAATCAGATGGATAGACTCCTGGTCAGACTGACAAAAAAAGAAAACAAGAGAGAAAGTTTGAATAAATGCAATTAGAAATAAAATAGACAACATTACAACTGACACTAAAGAAATTCAAAAGCTTATTAAATAGTGCAATGAATGTCTGTATGCAAATAAACTAGAAAATCTAGAGAAAATGGAGGATCTCCTGGCATCACATATCCAACCAAGATTGAAACAAGAAGAAATTGAAACCCTAAACAGACCAATAACAATCCAAGAAGCTCAGTAATAAGAAACCTCTCTGCTACAAAAAGGCTTGGGAGGCCAGGCACGGTGGCTCTTGCCTATAATCCCAGCACTTCGGGAGGCTGAGGTGAGAGGATTGCCTGAACCCATGGGTTCAAGACCAGTCTGGGCAACTTGGCGAGACCTCATCTCTACAATAAATCAAAAAATTAGCCGGGTGTGGTGGTGCACGCCTATAGTCCCAGCTACTTGGAAGGCTGAGGCAGCAGGTCGAGGATGCGGTGGCCATGAGCATGCCACTGCACTCCAGTCTGGGTGACAGAGTGAGACTCCAACTAAAAAACAAAATGAAACAAAAAGCTTTGGGCTAGATGGTTTCTTAGCTGAATTCCCTACAAGATGTACAAGGAAATGTTGATACCTATCCTATTGAAAGTAGGAGGAAGGAATTCTGCCTAGATCATTCTTTTGAAGCCCATATCATCCTGATTCTCAAAGATGACAAAGACCCAACAAGGAAAGAAAATTACAGGCCAATTTATCTGATGTATATAGATGCAAAAATTCTCAGCAAGATTCTAGCAAATTGCATCTAACAGCACATTTCAAGGATCATCCATCACAACCAGGTAGGCTTAATTCTTAGCGTGAATGGTGGTTCAGCATATGTAAATCAATAAACGTAATTCATCATATAAACGAGTGTAAAACCAAGAAAAACATAATTATCTCACTTTACAGAAAAAGCATCAGATGAAACCCAACTTCCCTTCTTGATAAAATCCCTCAAACATCTAGTTATTGAAGGAACATTCTTCAAAATAATAAAAGCCATTTATGACAAACTTGCAGCCAACATCATACTTTATAGGTAGAAGCTGGAAGTATTCCCCCTATAAACCAGAACAGTACAAGAATACCTACTCTCACCCCTCCTATTCAATATAGTACTGGAAGTCCTAACCAGAGGAATTAGGCAGGAGAAAGAAAATAGAAGTATTCCAATAAGAAAAGAGGAAGTTAAGTTATGCTTCTTTGCTGATGATATGATTCTATACCTAGAAAATCCTAGAGAGTCTGTCAAATACCTCCTCACACTAATAAATGGCTTCAGGAAAGTCTCGGGATTAAAAAAATGCACAAAAAATAGTTGCACTTCTATACACCAACAACAAACAGACTGAGAACCAAAATTAAAAAGATTCCATTCACAATAGCCAAAAAATAAATTAAATAATTCAGCATTCACCTAACCAAAAAGGTGAAAGACTTTTACAATAGGAACTACAAAGCACTACTCAAAGAAACAAGGATGACACAAACAAGTGGAAAAACTCCCCATCCTTATGCATTGGAAGATTCAATATTTTCAAGATATCCATCTACCCGCGGCAATCTACAAATCCAATGCAATTCCTATCATTTTTCACAAACCTAGAAAAGAAAATAGAGAAATTCATATGCAAACAAAAAAGAGTTCAAATAGTTAAAGCAATCCTCAGCAAAAAGAACAAAACTAGAGGCATCACACTTTCAGACTTTGAACTTTACTACAAGGCTGCAGTAACCAAGACAGCATGGTGCTAGTGTAGAAATAGAGACATAGACCAGTGCAATAGAACAGAGAATCCAAAAATAAAACCATGGAACTTCACCCAACTCATCTTTGACAAAGCCAATGAAAACAAACATTAAGGAAAGGAGACCATATGATAATCACTTGCAGAAGAATGAAACTGGAATCCTACCTATCACCATATAAAAAATTAACTCAAAATGGATCAAGGACTTAGATGTGAAAACTCTAACTGTAAGACTCTTAGGAGAAAACTTAGAGAACACCCTCCTGGACATTGAAGCAGGCAAGGAATTCATGGCCAAGCAAATGCAGCAAAATCTAAAATTGACAGATGGGACCTTATCAAATTAAAAAGTTTTACACAGCAAAATAAACCATCAAGAAAGTAAAGAGACAACCCACAGAATGGAAAAAAATATTTGCGATCTATGCAACTGAGAAAAGCCTAACGTCCAGGACCTACAAGGAACTCAAATGAATTAACAGGAAAAAAAAAAAACAATAAAAAGTGGGTAAAGGACATGAACAGACACTTTTCAAAGGAAGATAACCAAGCAGCTAAGAAACACATGAAAAAACTCCTCAGCCTCACTAATCATCAGTGAAATGCAAATCAAAACTACAATGAGATATCACCTAACACCAGTAAGGATGGCTATCAGTCAAAAATAAAAAACCAAAGGAGTTGGTGTGGTTGTGGAGAAAGGGGAATGTTTTTACACTTTTGGTGGGAATGTAAGCTAGTTCAACCTTTGTGGAAAGCAGTGTGGTGTTTTCTCAATGAACTGAAAATTGAGATATGATGCAATCCAGCGATCTCACTTCTCGAAGTATACCCAGAGGAACATAAATTGCTCTACCAAAAAGACACCTGCACATGTTCATTGCAGCCTTATTCACAATTTTTTTCTATGGTTTTGCCATGGAACCAACCCAGACGCCACTGAAATTGGGCTGGATGAAGAAAATGTGGTACATATATATGATGGAATACTATGCAGTCATAAAGAAGAACAAAATCATGTACCTGGATGCAGCTGGAGACCACCATTCTAAGTTAACTGTCACAGAAATGCAAACTGAACCGGACTCGGTGGCTCAGCCTGTAATCCCACGCCTTTGGGAGGCTGAGGTGAGTGAATTGCCTGAGCCCACCGGTTCCAGACCAGCGTGGGCAACTTGGCGAGACCTCATCTCTACAATAAATCAAAAATTAGCCGGTCGTGGTAGCACACGCTTGTAATTCCAGCTACTTGGAAGGCTGAGGCGGAAGGATCCCCGGAGCCCAGCAGGTCGAGGCTGCGGGGGCCGGG
>NW_007182203.1:136299-183165 GCF_000164805.1 Carlito syrichta
CAGTCTGGGCGACAGAGTGAGACTCCAACTCAAAAAAAAAAAAGAAAAGAAAAGAAAACTGAATATGGCATAATCTCACTCACAAACAGGCCCTGATCACTGGACACACAAGCACAAAGGTGGGAAAACAGACTCTGGACTCTGCTAAAGGAGGGAGGAAAGGAGGATGAATAAGGGGCACATGACTACACACTGGGTACCAAGTCTACTACCAATGGGAAAGAGGGCTCGCTAGAAGCCCAAACCTCACCCACAACTCTAAAATAAATAATAATCAAATAAATAGAAAGAAGTAAAGAATTGGATTCAGAATCAACCAGTATGAGTTTACGTGATCTCAGGCTAGAGTAGGAGTAGGAGGGAAGACTTCAAAAAATGTTATTCTCTGGCAGCCTTGTACTCAGAAAGAAACAGGTAAAGCTGTGATGACGGTGGGAAATTTAGGCCTTTGATCAAAAGACATTCATGGAGAAAAACGAGAAGCTCACAGATGGTACTGTGGGTACTAGGAGCAAATGCAAGTTTGTTTTCAAATTGTTAAAGCTACAGCAAGGATGGTTGTTTAAAACACCAAAACACAGGCAGGAAGGAGAACAGAGAGAAAGTAATTTTTCTGCAATTAGCAGAGAAAGCCTCAGTATTCCCTAAAGAAAGTTCCTCATCCTGGGAAAGACAGCTTTCTTCCAAAAGGCCAGGCAAGGAATTATGCCAGTCCATTGGTCATAGCTTCCCAGGGACAAAAATTTCCTTTGGTAGAGATTGGGTTAGATGTTGAAGACTCCTGGAAAATGACGGTGCATTGAGAAAATATGAGTTCCTACTCCTACTCTTTGGTCTCTGATCAACTAGAGAGACTTCAAAGGAGTGGTAAGAAGGCATTCTCATAGATGTTTACTCTTATATTTAAAATTTTTTTGCAAACTCTTCCAGACATGTAAACTGTGGAGATGGAAGGACCTTCAGAACATCATTCAGTTTAACTCTCAGCTTAGAGAAGGGGAGACAGTGATGACTTAAAAGGCCAAAGGCCTAGCCTGAGATCACGCAGTGGTCTGGCACTAGAACACATGGCTGCCAGAATATAAGAATATAATTTTTTGTTTGAGCAAAGTCTCACTCTGTCGCCCAGGCTGGAGTGCAATGGCATAATCATGGCTTACTGCAACCTCTATCTCTTGGGCTCAGGGATCTTTCTGCCTCAGCCTCCTGAGTAGCTGGGATTACAAGTGCCACCATGACTGGCTAATTTTTTAAAACTTTTTTTTGTAGAATGAGGTCTTGCCATGTTGCCCAGGCTGGTCTTGAACTCCTGGGCTCAAGCAATCCTTCCCACGCAGCTTCCCAAAGTGCTAAGATTACAGGTGTGAGCCACCATGCCTAGTCTAAATTTCCATTTGAACAACTTCCTACTGTCTGAACATTGTCCTAACCCTGGTGCAGACAAGTGGATTGGAAGTTCTAGCCAAGAGTCTGGCTATTTGATACCTTGAGCAGTCCACTGATCCCTTGATCCTTGGAAACAATACTATCCCACCCAAGTACCCAACTCCAGCAGGACAGCCTTGGGGTAGGAAATTAGAAAGCCAGATCCTCAGAGGAATTAGTGAGGTCATAGTTATCTCAGAGGGTTTGCTGGCAGGTGTGATCCTAGATGCAACTCATTTCCCTAGCTGGGCATAATTAAGTTAATAATTGACTTTTCTCTAATAAGGTGTTTTAAGTTCCATAAATCTTTCTTAAACTACTACCATAAACCAACAGGCAGCAGCATGTGTTGAAACTAAGCATCTGAGCAGCTTTAGATCTGTTTGTTTCCTAGACATGTTTAGATTTTAGGGACATTTGTATGCTATGTTGTCTGTTGGAATTTTTTTTTTTTTTTTAGTTTTTATGAAAGAATGAAATAAAGAGCAGGAACTTTGGAAACTCATATGTGAGAATTCAAGCCCCAGCTCGAACTAACTTCATAAAGCTAGGTGAGTTACTTAACATTTCCAAGCCTGAATTTCTCTAGCTGCAAAATAGGGGCTTATCATGCCCACAAAAGTAGATTGTTGGGAGGATTATATAAGATAGTGTTGGTAAAGTGCTTAGTATAACATGGAATTTGTGTTACATGAATGGGGACATTAACGTCATTGTAACATTCCATGTTCTGCTAAAAGCATTGAGAGAGACCTCAGGTATGTTACCACCATTTGGTTGGGAAGCAGAAAGTACTCTATCCCCATATGCCCTGTCCCAGACTTCCAACCCCATGTTCTTCTGTTCTCCAAAATCAATTCTGGAGTGTGGTGAGGCAAAAGGGAAGCATAGCGATTAAAAGTTTTCCTTTGTTTCCTGCTAGATTTGGTACTTGGCTAATGTAGGAATGTATCATTACCTCTGTCTTTTTGCATTGATTAATAATTATCTGTTTGTGTCACTGTGTCTGACTAGACTTTAAATCAGGTAAAAGACTGCTTTGTTTCATTTTTTTATTTCAATGACTGTAGGGGATGCAAATAGTTTTGGTTACAGTTGCATTACATAGTGGCGAAGAAGTCTGGGCTTTAAGTGTGCCCACTACTCCCACCTGTGCACATTGTACTTGATAGGTGATTTTTCATCGCGCCACTTCTTTCCCCTCCCCGTTCTGTCTCCAGTGTCCATTATATCAAATTTTTGCTAGGTTTTCTTCTAGAATTTTTATGGTTTCAGGCCTGACATTCTAGTCTTTAATCTATCTTGAGTTAATGTTTACATATGGGGAGAGATAGAGATCAACTTTTATTTTTCTGGATGTAGCTACCCAGTTTTCCAAGCGTCATTTGTTGAATAGGGTGTCCTTTCCTTAGTGTATGTTTTTGTCTGCTTTGTCAAAAATCAGTGGGTTTTAAGTGTTTGGGTTTATTTCTGTATTCTCTATTCTGTTTCATAGGCCTATGTGTCTGCTCTTATACCAGTATCATGCTGTTTTGATTAATACAGCTTCATAGTATAATTTGAAGTCAGGTAATGTGATGCCTCCAGCTTTGTTCTTTTTGCTAACGAATGCTTTGGTTGTTCTGGCTCCATATGACTTTTAGAATTTTTTTTCCCTAATTCTGTGAAAAGTGACTTTGGTAGTTTGATAGGGATTGTGTTGAATCTGTAGATTACTTTAAGTAATATGGTTATTTTTAATAATGTTGATTCTTCCAACCCATGAGCATGGGATGTTTCTCCATTTGTTTATGTCCTCTACAATTTCTTTCATAAGAGTTTGATAGCTCTCCTTGTAGAGATCTTGCACCTCCTTGATTAAATATATTCCTAGGTATTTTAGCTTTTTGGCTGATATTGTAAATGAAATTGGGTTCTTGATTTCTCAGCTTGGTCGCCATTGGCGTATAGCAGTGTTACTGATTTGTGTGTGTTGATTTTGTATCCTGAAACGTTACCAAATTCATTAATCAAGTCCAGGAATCATTTGGAGGAATCTTTAGGATCATATCATCAGCATACAGAGATAGTTTGATTTCTTTTTTCCTGATGTGGATACCCTTTCTTTTTCTTGCCTGATTGTTCTGACTAGGACTTCCAGTACTTCCAGAAGTGATGGAAGTGGACATCCTTGTCTTGTTCCAGTTTTAAGGGGAAATGTGTTCAACTTTTCCCCATTTAGGATGACATTGGCTGTGGTTTTATCATATATGGTTTTTATTATTTTGTAGACTGTTCCCTCTATCCCTGTTTTGCTGAGGGTTTTTATCATGAAGGGATGCTGGATTTTATCAAGTGTTTTTTCAGTGTCTATTCAAATGATCATGATTTTTGTTTTTAATTCTGTTATGTAGTGGATCACATTTATTGAGTTGCATATGTTGAACCACCCTTGCAACCCTGGGATAAAACCCACTTAGTCATGGTGTATTTTTTTTTTTTTAATTTGCTGCTGAATTCGGTTTGCTAATATTTTGTTGAGGATTTTTACATCTATGTTCATAAGGGATAGTGGTCTATAGTTTTCTTTTTTTGTTGTGTCTTTTCTTGGCATTGGTATCAGAGTGATACTGGTTTTGTAGAATGAGTTAGGGAGAACTCCCTCTTCTTCAATCTTACGGAACAGCTTCAGTAAAATTAGTAACAATTATTTCTTGAAAGTCTGGTAGAATTCGGCTGTGAGTCCATCAGGTCCTGGACATTTTTTGTGGGGGGAGACTTAATTACTATTTAAATTTTGCTACTCATTATTGGTCTATTCAGAGTTTCTTATTTTTCAGATTCAAAGTTGAATGGCTGTTTGTTTCCAAGAATTTATCCATTTCCTCTAGATAGCCAGTCTAGTTTGTTTGCATAGAGATGTTCATAATAGTCTCATATGATCTTTTGAATTTCCATCGTATCAGTTGTAATGCCTCCATTTTCATTTCTGACTGAGCTAATTTGAATCTTCTCTTCATTTTTAATTAATCTAGCTAGTTGTCTATCAATTTTATTTATCTTTTCAAAGAAACAATTTTTTGTTTCATTGATCCTTTGTATTTTTTTATTTCAATTTTATTTAGTTCTGTTCTCATCTTTGTTTTTGTTTTTGTTTTTTTCTTCTGCTAGCTTTGAGTTTCACTTGTTCATGTTTTTCTAGTTCCTTGAGGTGTGGCCTTAGGTTGTTGATTTATGATCTTTTAGTCTTATTAAGGTAGGCATTAAGCACTATAAATTTTCCTCTGAGAACAGCTTTGACCGTGTCCCAGAGGTTTTAATAACTTGTTTCATTGTTGTCATTCATTTTGAGGAATTCTTTAATTCCCATGTTGATTTCATTGCTGACTCAAGGATCATTTAGGAGTAGATTGTTTAACTTCCATGTTTTTGTTTGGTCTTACAAGTTGTTCTTGAGGTTAATTTCTAGTTTTATTCAACTGCGGTCTGAGATGGTGCTTGATATAATTTCTACTTTTTAAAATTTTATTGAGACTTAATTTCTCACCTATCATATGGTTGATCTTGGATAATGTTCCATGTGTTGATGAGAAAAATGTATATTCTAGTTTTGGGGTGAAATGTTCTGTAGATGTCTGTTAGTCCCATTTGCTTTAGGGTACAGTTTATTTTATTTTATTTTATTGAGTTCTAGTTTTTATTTGCAATTAATATATGTATTTTGTTGATTTCTAAAAAATTTTTTATTATAGAGATGTGGGATACAGGGTCCAGTTTAACTTCAATGTTTCTTTGTTAACTTTCTGTGTTGATGATCTTCTATTGCTGTCCATGGAGTGTTGAAGTCTCTCACTATTATTGTATTGCTGTCTATCTCTTCTTTTAGGTCTAGAGGTATTAGTTTTATAAAGCTGAGGGCTCTGGTGTTAAGTACATATATATTTAAATTTGTTACATCTTGTTGGATTGATCCCTTTATAATTACATAATAACCATCTTTGTCTTTTTTTACTGTTGTTAATTTGAAGTCTGTTTTATATGATATGTCAATGGCTATCCTGCTTATTTTGGGCTTCTATTTGCATGGAATGTTTTTTCCTACCCCTTTACCATGAGTTTATCAGAGACTTTGTGAATTAAGTGGGTCTCCTCAAGGCAACAGATAGTTTATGTGTTTTTTTTTTAACCTATTCTCACAGTCTATTTCTTTTTAGTAGAGCATTGAGACCACGTACATTTAATAGTATGTCAGGTACTATTCCATTCATCATGCTGCTTGCTTTATTTGTTTATTTTTCCCTATTATGTTGGCATTCCATAAGGTCTGTGAACTTTATGATTTACAGCATCGTTCTATTGGTGTATATCAGTATTCTGTTTCAGTATTTAGAACTCCTTTGAGCATTTCTTATAGAGCTGGTCTAGTGTGACAAATTCCCTCAGCAATTGCTTGTCTGAGAAATACTTCATTTCTCCTTCATATATGAAGCATAGTTTTGCAGGATACAAAATCATTGGCTGACTTTTATTCTGTTTGAGGAGTTGAAGATAGGGTCCCAACCCCTTCTGGCTTATAGAATTTTTTCTGAGAACTCTGCTGTTAGTCTAATAAGTTTACCTTTGTATGTTATTTGATGCTTTTGTCTCATTGCTCTTAAAATTCTTTTCTTATGTAGTAAATCCTCACCTGTACCCCACAACTCTATAATAAATTAATTAATTATTTAAAAAAGAATCAAGGGAATGGAACAAAGTCTCCAAGAAATGTGGAGAAATTATGCAAAATGTCTAAATTTAAGATTGACAGGTGTTTCTGAGGAAAAGGAGAAAGAAACAGGTATAGAAAACCTATTTGAGGGAATAGTGGAGGAAAACATCCCTGGTCTTACCAGAGATTTAACCATTCAGGTACAAGAAGGCCAAATAATCAAAAAAAGGTTCATTGCAAAAAGATCATCCTCAAGACATAGTCATCAGGTTAAGGTGTCTATCTCTTTGGAGAATATTTCCTTGAGCTTCAACAAGTGGCTTAACTTCTTGAGCTCAGTTTCTGCATTTGAAAATGAGATAATATCTCCCTTTGCAGGGTTGCCACAAAGATTAAATAAGACAATTTTTGCAAAGTGCCAATCATAGGGCTTAACATATAGTATATATTCAGCCAATCTGTTTATTATTTGTTTATGAAAAATTATACGTTATAGGAAAAAAGTGTAGAAAATAGAGAAAAAAGAAAAAGGTTGCCCTTAGTTCCACCATTTTAGCATAGCAACATTTGGCATCTGGGTGTCTTCAGGGGTCCTGTCTTATTCATCTCTATAGTCCCCTCAGTGCCTAATTCAGTGTCTGGCACATAGTGGGGACTCAATCAATGTATTCTATTCAATCAACTTAGAGGGGAGAAGTAAATAAATGGCAACATATGCAGAGACCTTGACATTTGCAAAATCCATGTCTATAGTCACAATTATTGCTTACAATAGCCCTTTGAGGTTATTAGAATAGGCATTGTCAGCCCTCTGACTTTACTGAGGCAGAAATGGAGACTTAAAGAAGTGTACGTGATTCACCTGAGTTCACACAGCCAGTAAATAAATGACAAGACCGAGCTTCTGGCCCAAGGTTTCTAACGCCAAAGCCTGGACTTTTGTCTATTCCTCAATTTTGGGGCCTAGCCCTCCCTAAGAAGACTAAATTGCCATTCCTGCTCCCAGGGGTCTAATGTTTCCAGGGAAACTTCCCAACTGTTAGGTCTCTAAAAATGTTAGGTCAGTGGGCTGGTGTGCTGAGCCGGTGGCGCAGGTAAGATGCAAGGAATTGCACAGAAATTAGATTGGAAAACATTGCTTATTTAGAAAGTAGATTAGAGAGAGAGAGAGAAGGGTGGATTCACCTCCCCCAGATTGGAGAGGCGGCCGAAGCTTGCAGAGGAGCATGGCTGCAGCTGCTTGAATTTGAATACTTTTTAAACCTTTCCTTTGGTGTGGGGTAGGTCATTAAGGTGACTGGGTGGTTGTCTGTTTTAAGTCATCACGAAAGGGCAGGCAGGTGGGTGGGTTCCTCACATAACTGTTGCCTTGGTGATGGGGTCTGTCTGTGTCATGTAGGTCATTCTGGTTCTTTATGGCTAAAAGCCAAACTTGGAGTAGAAAAATAAACAGTATAAAGAAGGCTTGGGGAAGTGGGTTGTAAATTATCAACAACTATCTCTGGGAAAATGGTCCTGTCCTTGGCTAATGATTAGAGGGTAAATTAAAGTGAACTTCTAGAAAAGCATGACAAAACTAAGCAATGTTAAAATGACTGCACTTAGTTAAGTTAATATTATTTCATTAAATCATTCCATTTTGGAATTTCACCCTTTCATGAACTATGTCTTTTCTTTATTCCTAGCTTCTGAAACTTGGTTTGGGAAGTAGGGATGGTGGTAGACAGCTGAGACAAGGAGGGTCTTGTATCTGCCAGCCCATAGGAAACAGGGAGAAAAGAGATACACAGAGGGGCCTGGGACTATTTCCACTGTGGATGGAAAGGGGGGAATGAGGTTTAGGGAAGGTCCAGCCATTGGTCCTGGACCAATAAACACTCTTCAAGGGGAGAGTGTGCTCCCTTTGAAGTCCCTGTCAGGACAACTTGGGAGGGATTATGAGTCACTTCAGGTTATCGCCATCTCCCATGGCTGAGGCAGGCCTATGTTGCTGAGACAATCTCACTTCTGCTCTGTCCCAGTCCTTAACCATCCAATCCTAGTATTTCAATTCCCATCCTAAACTGGAGGCCTTTTCAATTGCTCCCAAGTTAAGCTAAGCTAGGGCTTAAAGTGAGCTTCCCAATGACTCATACATCAACCCTAGGTTCCATCTCCATACACTACAACAAAAAGCTGACCACACACTCCTTTGAGGACCTCCTTAGTCTGCCTCGGAGTTTTTATTTCTCAGATCTATGAAATGTCCCTGCAGATGCTCATGGTGAAAACTCGGATGAAAGAATTCCAGCAGGAAGTCAGCAAGCATGGACATAGCTCTAAGGGGGCGTCCTTGAAGAAAGGTAGTGTAGGGCAGAGGGGGAGTAGGATGAGTCAGGGGAGGTATGGCCAGAATCATCTACCTCTAGACTACAGGGGAATCTTTACCTCCTTGGGCCTCAAATGCCACCTAGGTTTGAAGAAAAAGATACTCGGAATATTCAAACTGGAATGAACTTCAGAGATCTTATTCCCACCTCAGACCCAGAGACTTGTCCAGAGTTAATTAATGTCAGAACAGAGATTTGAATGCAAAGCATGGGGAAATACCTATTCAGTGTCCAGCACAGGGTAGGAACATTTTTTCTTCTTCTGACTTTCTGGCTGGGGTTCTCATTAGGATGATCAACTTATCGTGGTCTGACCAAGGTTTTCCTGGTTTTAGCACTGAAAGTGATGAGTCCTGAAAACCCTTTTCAGTTGTGGACAAGCAAGGACAAGTTGGACACCCTAGTTCTGTTACTGATTTCCTGTCACCACCTTGCTTCCATACTGGCAGCCTGCACTTCCCCCATCCCCTGTCCACTCCAGTTACACTTCTGGTCTCTTTTTAGGCTAAGCCTTTCTTCGTGTACTATGGGTTTGTCCTGAGTGCATGAAGCAATGTCCACCTAGTGTAGGAGCACCTCAACAGCCTGTTAGAGATGTGTCATCAACACATGTGTCAGTTATAAGTGGGTGCTCTAGAGCATGATTGGGAAAACACCTCTGCACCCACACTCCATACTCCATCAGTTTTTTCTGGGCTTGGGGGTTGGGGAAAGGAGACCTGTGAAGATACAGAGGGTAGGGTTTGGGAGCCAAGATAATAGAGATGGGCCCTAGCTCTGCCCCTAACTTTCTGCATGTCTCTGGGAAAGCCACTGCACCTTTCTAGGGCTCAGTTTTCTCCTGTGCACAATGCAAGGATTGTCCCACACAATCCCTGACTCCAGTGAAATGCAGGCACAGGTCTTCCTGACCGAGGAGGAGCCACGGTCAGCCTCTCAGAGGATATTGTCTGCCTATTGGAGGTGGTAGATGGAGGGAAGAGGTGGTATATAGAAGTGGTTAAAAACAGGTTTGAATTCAAAATGAGTAACAAGACACCTTGTGGATAATCCACTGGTCATTAACATGTCAATAATTGAGAGTTGACCATGTCCTCTGAGCCTGTCTAGAGGCTTTCGTTGTTTGAGCTAAGTGTCCCCTGGGCCCTTGGTAGCTGAGCCTTGACTCTACTACAGTACACCAATCAGGCCTGAGGTGCTTACATTGGTCTGAGCTGGGAGGCTCAGGGCCCTCATCTCTCCTTCATTCCCTTTCCCTTCACATTTAGCAACTGATACCCTGGATGAGTTCTGCATTCCCCAGAATGCGTCATCCCCAGGGTATGAGTTCTGATACCCTGGATGAGTTCTGAGCTCCAGTGGGGGCTGGACTGGTACCATATTTCTTAAGTTTATCATGGAGCACTTCAGCTATAATGTGAACCTAGCTGAGCCTTGGTACATTCCTGTTCTTCCTTTCTCTTACCCCGTATACTGTTTCTGGGTCCCCTGCATAAGTATATCTTTGCACTTCAGGCTTCTGTCTTTTTGCTATTCTCAGGCGCCTCTGGGCCCTTCTGATTCTCTCAGAATCTCCTCCACTTTCCTTCACTGCCTTCTTCTCCTCAACTTGTTGAGTTTGATTATGATGGGGTGCCTTATGCGGTCTTGTTTATGATCATTTACAAAGTGCCCTCTGTCTACCAGTCTTCTGGGTAAACTAGCATCAAACACCAAACTAAGCCCAAAAACAAATTTACTTTTCCTTTTGCTTTTCTTTCCTCTTCTATCCCTCACTCCTTTCCATCCTTTCAACAAGCACATGCTGAGCCTCTTCTATGTGCCAGGTTTTGTACTGGGAATTAAGAAAACAAATGGATCAGATGGAATCTCTGCTATCAATGAGATAAGTACCTCCTTCATCCAGGTCTTTGCCTCTTACTGGCAATATGTTCTTGGACAAGTTTTTCAACCTCTCTTGGCCTTGCTTCTTATATAACTAGAATTCAAGACAGAATATAAGTGCTATAAGAGAAGCAAGAGGGAATGCAAAAGGAGAGATCATTTTTATCTCTTGACATCAGGAAGGTGCCTTAGTCTGTTCCTGCTGCTATAACAAAATACCATAGAGTGTGTGATTTATAAACAACAAACATTTATTTCTCACAGTTATGGAGGCTGGGAAGTCTAAGTTCAAGGCACTGGCAGATTCAGCATTTGGTGAGGGCTGCTCTCTGCTTCCAAAGCAACAACTTCTTGCTGCACCCTCACATGATGGAAGAGCCAAAGGGATGAACACTGTGTTCACACATGGCAGAAGAGGTAGAAGGGCAAGGCAGCTTTCTGAAGCTTATTTTGTAAGGACATTAATAATATTCACAAGAACAGAGCCCTTGTGAATTAATAATTTCTCAACAGGCCTCACCTCTTAATACTATCACCTTGGAGTTTAAGTTCCAACATACAGATTTTGGAAGGACACATACCTTCTAACCATAGCAGAGAGTTTATGAAGGAAGTTGTATTTAAAGTAGGCATTAAAGAATGGGTATAATTATGATAGATGGAGATTAAGAGGATACACCAAGTGAATGGGACAGTAAGCAAGAGTAGAGTAGTGTAAAAGCATGGTGGAGAAGTGGGTAGAGAATTAGGGCGAGAGGATCTGGGAGTTTGAAACTGACCTTGGGGACAATGATTACTGCCCTGTCTCCAAAGGCTGTTGCAAGGACTAGGTGATTAAGGAAGATGAGGGATACAGTTTTTTTGGGGGGGATATAGATTATAAATCTAGGTGAGGGTCACATCTTAGAGGTTCTCAAATTTTACATTAGGAGTGTAGACTGTACTGAGTTCTTTAGATATTTTGTATATTTTTAATTGCAAAATAAATATATGTCCATTGAAATAAAAGTTAAACAAAAGAGAATTAAACATACAGTATCACTCACTCCCTGCACTCACTTCCCATGGGTAGCTGTGGTGAATAGTTTGAGGTGTAGCCTTCCAAATCATTTTCTACATATGCTCAAATATCCATATGTATGTATGTGAGCATGATGCATAGGAAAGAAAATGCTTGTGAAAATATGGGAGTTTTTAATGGAATTGTATGTGAGTACATGGAATGTATGTGAATGGTGGAATGTTAAGATGTATTAGAGTATATGTGTGTATACACACACACATATATATGTACATATATACATGCGTTTATATCAGACTCTGGGGAAAAATTTGTAAAAGTGTGGCCAAGATGTGTCTATGGGAGCTCGTGTGAGTTTAAAGCTATTTGTGAATATTTGTGTATATCAGAATTTGAGGTAAATGTGTATGGTATGGGAAGGGGAGGGCATGCATTGTTTCGTGTGAGTGTGTGAATGTGGAGAGTGAATTGGTGGAGCACTAGTCGGGCAATCCTAGTTATATGCCTTAGTTAATATCATTCAGTTAAGGTTTTCCATTAAATTACTTTCAACCCCAGTACCTGGGATATGGGCACTCTAAGATTAGGAAAGTTGTTATTTCTCCCTTTCAGGCCCTGTGCTGAAAGACATGCTCATTTAGTTTCATGCACATTCTATGAGCACAAAGCACTGCTCTTGAATCCCTTCTAGTAGATAAGAACACCCTCTGAGGAGTCATAGCTCTTGACATTGTTCAAAATACTTTCCATCACTGAATTCTTATAAGAGCTTGCTCCCTTCACTGTTTAAATGGAAAAAGTAAAAATTGCTCAGATCATAGGCCTTGGAGGCCCATAGACCTGGGGTGAATTTCTCATTCTGCTATTACCTAGCTGTGTTAGTTTGTTAGGACTGCCATAACAAAATACCACAGACTGGGTGACTTAAAGCAACAAATTTGTTTTCTCATAGGCTGGAGGCTAGAAGTTCAAGGTCAAGGTGTTGGCCAGGTTGGTTTCTTCTAAGGTCTCTCTTTGGTTTGCAAATGGCTGCTTTTTCCATGTTCTCAACATGGTCTTTCCTCTATCAGTGCATCCTTGGCTTGTCTGTCTGTCTTTTCCAATATACTCTTCTTAAAAGGACACCAGTTAGATTGGATTAGGGCTCATTCTAACGACCTCATTTTAACTTAATCACCTCTTTAAAGGCCCTGTCTCCAAATACAGTCACATTCTGAGGTACTGAGGGTTAGAGATTCAATGTATAAATTTGGAGAGGACACAGTTCATCCCATAACACTAGCTGTGTGACTTTGGCCAAGTCACTTCACCTCCCTGCACCTTGGTTTCTCTCCAGGGTGAATAGAGATAATCAACAGTGATATTTAAAATATTTAACACCTAGCAGGAACTCTGATCAACTACAAACTTTAGTGACCCTTGTGCTAGAGCAGAAACCTGGAGGCTCTTGCTCTGCCTGGCCTTAACCCTTTGGGTGATAGATTATATGAGGAAGTCCAAGGGAGTGAAGGTCCCACAAAGAGATGAAGGAATGAAGAGTGATACAAATCAGTATGGAAGATTTTCAATTTTATTTTAATAACCTGTACAACTCTACCTGTGCATACCACATACCTCATTAGAATAATTCTATACACATGTGCTGACCTCTTCCTGAACACTCTCAAAAACTCTCTGCCCTGAGGCTGAAGAGCTTTTCTCTTCTCTCTAGTACAATGTGGAGTTCACCAAACCTGGTGGCTGTTTGGGGCATGCTTTCTGGAGACCCCAAGGCAGACATCCATCTCCATGCCCTGGAAGGACTGTTTTATGTCTACACCATCATGATGCAGCAGGAAGCTAACATTTCAGTCTGGGCTTAGCTACTTTCTCACCAGTTTCCTCTCCTTGGTGGACTTCACTCTTCCCTCTATTATACCAGAGTTTTTACTGTCCAGTGCTCTGGAAAAGCCTTTGCTGGGAAGCAGAAATGAACTTGAACAGTAGTCAAATTAAGGGAGTCATTTCTCTCCCTCATAGGAGACTCTTTCTTGACCCTGGATTCTGGTTTTTTTCACTTCCTTTTCTTTCTCAGGATTCAGAAATGAAACATCTTTGGTCAAGGAAGTCAGAGAAGGCTGCTTCTTGTCACTTGATGGAGGGCCACAGTCCCACAGGACCTTATCTCCTGACTTCTGTACCACCCCATCTCTGCTTAAGCAGTGTGGTCGAGGGGGTTGAGTGCAGATCCTTTTCTTGGGGTTGGGGGCTCCTTTGTGGGAACTCAGGCCAAGAAGAATAATGTGAAATTTCAGAGCAGGCTATTGACCCCAAGTCTCAGAGAGTTTAGCAGGATCTGGGTGAAGGGTGAAGTCAATTTTACTACCTCAGCATTCCTGGGGCTGTTTGCCAGGGCTCTTCTGGAAAGGTAAGAGAGGAAAAAGTTGCATCATGGAGGCAGCCTGTCAGAGATGATTTCAGAGTGGAGCAAGAGATCCCAGAATATTCTAGGAAGTTTATTAGAAACAGTTCCCAGATTGTGAAGATAATTGTTATGAGCAATGCTTGCTTGGATGAGGGTTTAGGGAGGCTAGGGTGATTCAGTCTCATCTGTCTTTAATGGAACCATGGAATCTTAGCCAGACTCCCTAGCAAGCTGGAGTTGGAGAGCATTTTCTCTGTCCTCATTTGAGTTTCTAGGTCAGCCTAATAATATGGAAAGAGCACTAAATTTAGAGCCAGAAGATCTGAACTCTAGCTCCAGCTCTACCACTGACTTGCTGTGTGACTTGGGCAAGTTCCTTCTCGTCTCTATCTCCATAAAATGAGAGGGTCACTCCTTGGTCTCTGAGGGGACTTTGCTGCTCTATCATCCTGAGTCTTTGAGTCAGTGGAGGTAGAATAGTGCAGGGGAACAGACCAGCCTCTGTCTTCCATCCTCTGCCCTGCAGCCTGGCCTCTTATGGTTGGGGCCAGTAAGCCTGAAATAAATAATTTCTCCCTTCACTTCTGCCTCCCTAAGGGATGGCTCACTGACCCTCATTCTCCCCAAACCTCAGTTACTCCTGCTTCCTCACACACAATGTTCCCATCTGTCTCAGGTTTTTAAGGAGCACTTCATCTGGCCCCAATGAAGGGGCTTCATGGTGCCCTTGCTTGGGAATTAACTGGGCAGCTTGATCCTCTGCACTCACACGGCTGTTGAGATGCTAGGCACCATCTTCGAAGGGTTTAAGGACCATCTGGATGAGGTGACATATCCTCTTCAGAGACGCCCTTACTGTAAAGGGTGAGTTCTTGTAAATCAAGAAGTCTAGCAGCACCTCTGCACATTTGTGTCACTGTGGGTGAGCGTTCAGAAAAACTCCTTTGTCCTTGAGAACACATCCATAAAGAATATTCAGTATGGTGCTATGCCTCCAGATCCTGCTAAACTAAACTGATTGGCACTGGCAAGAAAATCTTCTGTTTGGATTTGATTAAGACACACTCACACTTTGACTTAAACCTTGTGTCTCTTTCAGTGAAAGTGGCAAAACAATCTCTGAAAGACTTAGGTAGTAGTATACCCACTTTTTTTGTAGTACATAAAGTTATTTTTAAATTAATTAGTTTTTTCACGTCGAAAGGCAAAAAACAAACAGCCCCATTAAAAAGTGGGCAAAAGACATGAATAGACACTTTTCAAAAGAAGATTTACAAGTAGCCAGCAGACACATGAAAAAGTGCTCAGCCTCATTCATTATCAGAGAAATGCAAATCAAAACCTAGATACCACCTAACCCCAGTAAGAGTGGCCATAATTAATAAAACAAACAACAACAGATGCTGGCAAGGATGCAGAGAAAAAGGAACGCTTCTATACTGCTGGTGGGAATGCAAACTAGTGCAACTCTTTGGAAGACAGTGTGGCGATTTCTGAAAGAACTCAAAATTGACCTTTTATATGATCCAGCAATCTCCCTATTGGGAATATACCCGAGAAACTCAAGTCATTCAACCAAAAAGACACCTGCACAGGCATGTTTGTTGCAGCTCTATTCACAATAACAAATACATGCAGCTCTATGCTAAACAATAACAAAAACATGAAACCAACCATGCTGCCCATCAAAGCTGGACTAGATAAAAACAATGTGGTACATATACACAATGGAATATTATGCAGTCATCAAGAAGGACAAACATATGGACTTCGCAGCATTGAATAGATTTAGAGTTTATCATACTCAGTGATCTATCACAGAAACAAAGAACAGAGTACCATATGTTCTCACTCATAAGTGGAACTTGAACTATTATCATAATACTATAAGAAAGGGATTGGCAGTAATGTGAAACTGCCAGGGAAGGGAGGGTCACACCTCATCAACAAGGGTAATTTCATAATGAAAATCTGTATACCTAACCTTGAATTGTACCCCACATCTTTAAAATAAAGAAAAATGAAATAAAATAAATCAGGTTTTTTTTTTAATCTTAAAAGCAATACATGCACAAAGTAAAGCATTAAAAGTACAAACAACTAGTCTACCAGGCTTACTCCACAAGAGTATGCACTGGTAACCGTTTTTTGTGTGCTCCATTCAGAAAATGTTAATGTTTGTGTGGTCAAATTTCTAGGAGCATAACTGTTAGATCAAAGGGTATGCTCACTTAGCATTTTTGATAAATATTGAAAAATTGCCCTCCAATAAGTTTGTTTTGTTTTTTATACAAATGGACTCAAACAAGACCCACTTCTATTTTACTTTGTTCACTTAACTGTATTTGGACAGCTTTCCATATTAGCACAAACATATTTACCTCATTCTTTTTAAGAGACATATAGATGGAGGTAGACTTTATACCTTAATTTAATTGACCAATCTCTAAATAATAAGCATTTAGGGATACCCCTTCCCCAATCTTCTGCTACTACAAACAACACTATAGTGACTATTTTTGTACATGTCCATATACAGATGTGACATATCTGTAGGTCAAATTTCTAGGAGCATAAAGGGCAATAAAGGGCAAAGAGCATACCCTTTGTTAGATCAAAGGGTATGCTCACTTAACATTTTTGATAAATATTGAAAAATTGCCCTCCAATAAGTTGGCCTAATTTATACTCTTACAGGCTGTGTAGAAGAGTTCCAGTTTCTTTACATTGTCACTCGCACTTTATAATCTGATAGGTGAAAAGCGGTATCATACTTTAATTTAAATTTCTTTCATTATAAATGAAGATCAGCATTTTTTATCACTCATTTTTTTTAGACAACATCTCACTCCTTTTGCCCAGATGATTATAGTTCACCGCAGCCTTGAACTTTTGGACTCAAGCAATCCCCCCCCTGAGCCTCCTAAGTCTGTACAGTTACAAGCAAGTTCAAGCAACTGCATATGGCTCAGTATTTGATTTATCTTTTTGCTATGTACTTCCTGTTCATTCCCCTTTTTCATTTTGTATGGTTTTCATCTCAATCTTATTGATTTATAGGATCTCTTTGTTACTGAGACAAGTATCCCCTTTCCTGTCTGTTTTACATATTGCAAATACATGTTCTTAGTTTATTATTTGTATTTTGACTTTGTCATCTATATTTTGGTGATGCAGAAGTTTTAAATGTTATGTAGTAAAATGCATCAATATTCTCTTTCATGGCTTCTGGATTTTGTATCATGTTTGGAGTTTCTTCACTCGGAGATTATACACGTTTTGTCTGATTTTCTTCCTGAACTTTAAAGTCTCTTTTTTTCTTAACATTTAAATCTTAGATCCATCTGAAATTGTCCTTTATACTTAAATTTCCAAGTTTAACACCCCTAATTCTGTTTATTTCCCTCAGGCTAGTGCTTTTCAAACATTTCCATAAATGGATATCTCAAAAGAAAGGAAAGTGCCCTTGAGACCCTGGGAATCTGGAGAAGAGATTTGGTGCCAGCTGCAGGGTCAACCTTTTTTTTTTCTTTATAAGCCTCATGTTTTATCCTAAATAGTCATGTCAGTTTTGCATTACATTCCATGCTATATCTATATTTCCTCTATTATAAAAATATGTTTAAATTATTTATCCCTTGAGTAAAAGTAGTGCTCCAAAAAGATAGGCTATGCCATGTTTAGCCTGTAACTTCATTACCCTGCCCTAGCCTCTTGTGCACACACAGGTACTGCTGTGCTCTGGGGGTGGAGGGTGCTGTCAAAACTTTGTAATAGCAAAGCCTTGGGCTGTTGGTCTGTAGTGATATGTAGCCATTATAAAGTCAATCATGCCTTCTATGGCTGCCATCACAAAGTACTATGAACTAGGTGGCTTAAAAGAACAAAAATTTATTCTGTCACAGTTCTGGAGTCCAGAAGTCTGAAATCAAGGGCACAGAGGAAGAATCTGTTTCATGCCTCTCTCCTAGCTTCTGGTTGTTGGTAATCTTTGGCATTCCTTAGTTTGTGGTGGTGTAACTCTAATCTCTGTCTCCATCTTCACAAGATGTTCTCCCTGTGTGTCTCTGTCTCTCTTTTCTTCTTCTTATAAGGACACCAGTCATATCAGATCAAGGGCCTACCTTACTCCAATATGAATTTATCTTAACCTGCCTAATTACATTAGCAATGATCTTATTTCCAATTAAGGTCACATTCTGAGATTCTGGGAAGGACTTGAATAGGAGTTCACTATCCAACCTAGTATAGTGCCTTTGTTAGAAGGCACTGATTCAAAGAACAGGGTGACCCTAAGTTATGCCTGCCATATCTTTCTGCCCATTCATTATATTTTTCCATCAGAAGTCTCTTTTTAAATTTTTATTTTAAACTTCTTATTATAGAAAAATTGAAGTATGTAGAAAGGTAGAGAGAATGGTATACTGGATGAACCCTGATGTAACAACCACCCAACTTCAATAATTATCAACTAATGGTTTCATCTATAACTCCTCACCACTGGGTTATCCTAGACATCATGTCATTTGAACCATAAACACTTCAGTATGTACTTCTAAAAGATAAACACTCTTTTAAAAAAAACCTGTCTATCTATCATTTATCTATCTTGCCCTTGTCTTACAATAATTCCTTACTATCATCAAATAGCATATCAGTGTTTACATTTCCACAATATAAAACATCAATCTATGAAAACAGCTTAATAAATTGGTGTGTTTTTTAACATCAGTAATTTGTGAGGAATCAGTATGGAAGTTGCCAAGCCCTAGTAACTTTCTCATAAATCTTTAACTATCAGCATCTATGCCTAAAGATTATTTCAGCCTCCTCTGAAACCTTATCTTTGAGTCAGACTGCTGCCTTAATTAACTTTTTTACTTCCTTAGCTAGATATTGTGGGAAATTAAGCCTTCCTCTTTAATTCTTTTCAGAACTAGCGACTTTCAGAAAGTTACTTCTGAAATATACCATACATGTTGCTAACTATCAATAAACAAAATTTTTAAAGTTGCTTCTGACAATAAGCAATTTAAAAATTCCACCAACCAAAATTCTGGTTATACCAGAAGCTTTTCTAAAATAATTTCTGAGAAAAAACAAAAAACAGCAGCAACAAAAACACCTGTCTTTTTCACAGAAAGCACTTTTAAAAACCCAATTTATGTGATTTTTCTCAGAGGCCCACAAAGCTGAAGGGTAGATGGTGATGAGCACCTTCATCAAACCCAGCTAATGCCTAATCCAAGCCAACCCCTCTTCCAGGTGCCTGGCATAATCAAGCAGGTTTATCAACAGCTCTTCCTCATCCACATCACCAAAGTGAAGGAGACTATGCCGATGGCCATCTCCCACCTGGTTTGATACCACATGCAGGAACTTCCTGCCATCTTTCTGGAGACTTCTGCCACCATAATCAGGTACTGAGCTTCAAGACTGATTGGTCATAATCTGTGGGTGTAGACTTCCTGAAAGGAGTTAGGTCAGATATGGCTGAAAGTGATAAAGTCCCCTCAGAATTAGGAATATTAGGGATATAATTCCTCATAACTCTGAACCCCCAAGCTCTTCACAGATGTCATTTCCTCACTCTGCATAAGAACCTGAAGAGCTAAGGCTAGGCAGGCAGTAACCACTCTTTCTGGATACAGAGAGGACCAAAGAGGTTAGGTGTCTTGCCCAATGTTGCACAGCTCACAGAGATACCACTCTTTTGTCTCCCAGTCCAGGGGGCTCTCTCTCTACCAGGTCAGGGGGACTGTCTCATCCTTCTGACTATCTGTCTCTTGCAGGCCATAAATACCATATATGAGATGCTCTTTGTCCCAGGGCACCAAGAAGACTGTTTATTCTTACCTCTTTATTCTGATCATCTAGATCTATTGTATCTTTTTTTTTTTTCAGTTGGAGTCTCACTGTGTCGCCCAGGCTGGAGTGCAGTGGCACATTCACGACCACCCCAGCGTCGACCTGCTGGGCTCCAGCGATCCTTCTGCGTCAGCCTTCCAAGTAGCCATAACTGCAGGTGTGCACTACCATGCCTGGCTAACTTTTTTATTTATTGTAGAGACGAGGTCTCGCCAAGTTACCTGGGCTGGTCTTGAAACCATAGGCCCAGGCAATCTACTCGCTTCAGCTTCCCAAAGTGCTGGGATTACAGGCTGGGCCACCGAGTTCAGTCGATCTATTGTATCTTTGAACTTAACATGCTGGATAGCTGCCTCCCTTTTAGGACTTCATTGATTTCCAGAATTGTGTGCCTGGCCTGCCTGGTAGGATGAGTGACATAGTAACCAATTGGCTGGTCAGTGAGCACCACAGGAAGGATGAAAAATAGGGAGAGGGAGATGTCTTCTGCAGGTCAAAGTTAAATCTCAGAGAGGGAAAGTGGCAGTCCCTCAGATCTGAGAGACTCAGTGGCAGAGTCTGGATGAGAACTCAAGTCTCCCGATGCTAAAATGAGTGCTCTTTCCTTGTTCTACAGTCCCTCTATTCAGAGAAGAATTTCACTGCACACTTGCATACTCCCACACATGCTACCTGATTTTTCCAGTCTAAGCTGAGGTCCATGTCTCCTGTCAGGAAAAAAAAAGTAAGCAGGAACAGAAGGCCAAATAAAGAATCCTGGCAGGGGTGACAGTAGGGCTGGACTTTTTTGGAGCCATCTTTAATCACCCAAAGGAAGGCTATGTGGTTGATGAGGAGCATCTGTGCTCCATCTCAGTGGCGCATAGCTATTCAGGAAGGTGTGGGCTGAAGTTGGCGGCAGCAGATGGGATTCCAATTAGGCATGGAAAATAACTTATCAAGAAAATAGTTGAGAAAATAGTAAGATGGATGGATGTCCATATTCCTAGTTTTCAAGAAGGATATTCTTCCCTGTCTCTCCTTTCCCCCCACACATACACACTGAGTGGAAGAATCTCGTCCATTTGTCAGAGGTTGATTCAACTAGTAGGCTTGAAGGCAGGGATTTGAGTCTTGACCTAGAGGAAATCAAGGACCAAGGCCAAGGAGTAGCTGACTTGCACCTCTCTCGCTGAGCAGAAGAGTGAGGACAAACCCAGTCTCTGGTAAACTCAGGCAACTTAAGCAGTTTTGGTTGGAGGAAGTACCCTGCATCCTATAGAGGACTCTTGAAATGCATGAGGACCAAAGAGGAGAGAGTCCAGTCAGTGGACATTGGAGCTGGGGATTCCCATCCACACTGGGCACCAGGTTTGCATAGGATCTGCAGTCCCACCTTGTATGTGAGAAGGGGTGAGTGCTCTTCACATGGTCTGGACAGTTTCCCTCCTCCGTGCTACATACGGGTCATTTGATTCACATGGTAAGAGACCTGGTTAGGGCACAGCTGTGAGCTGCCGGAACCCACCTGGAGCTGGGAACCCACTTAAGCTCAGAACACCTGTGGAAGTCAACCATTGAGAGCACATTCCCCACTAGTGGTGCCTGGTGGTGGGCTCCCAGGGTAGAAGAGCTCAACTGCCAGTGGCACTCACTCAGTGCCTGCCTCCAGTATCTGGCAGTCAGCACCCTCCCTCCCAAGACCAGGAAAGTTCACTTGCCAGCCCCACATGCCTGACCCACCTCGGCAGAGAATCTGCTGCTTTTAAGTGCTGAGTGTGGCCTTTGACAGAGGAGGAAGAGCCATGAAAGGCAACTGGAGGCCCTGTCTCCTGGCAGGGCTATGAACTGGTGCCAAAATTCCTGCAGCACTCCTAGCTTCCAGGGAATGCATTCCCCCACTGGATCCCCACATTAAAAACAACTGCCGACTTGAGTCAGAAAGCAGTCTGCTTGGCCTAACCACGGGAAAAATTCTGCAACAGAAAGAAAGTCACTTTGAATTTGGAGCACTGCCCAGCAAGAGTAGCAGAGCAAAAGTAAATCCCCCCTTTCTCTCCCTGTGTGAACTATTTTGAACTGCAGAAAAGGGCCTAGGGCAGCAAGACCAAACCTAGCAACAAAGAAAACAAAACTAATGGAAGATAATAAAAAGAGAAGAATTGGTCATCACAGATGACGAAGAATCAGCAAAAAAATATCAGAAATCCTCAATACCTTAAAGAGGCATCGCCTATAAAAGCAGCTTCCAGTCCCCAAATGATGGAAGTCTCCCAGAATGACCTCTCCCTGATGACAGACATAGAATTCAGACAATGGATGGTGAAAATAGTTAAGGAAAACTGCAAGAAATTGGAAGCAAAGATCACCCAGATAACAAAAGCAGTGCCAGAAGTAAAAGTTGACATGGTCAATATGAGAAAGGTCCATTCTGAAATCTTGGAAGTGAAGAATTCCCTCCTAGAATTTCAAAGCACAATAACAGGCCTAGAGAGCAGAACCAATCAAGCAAAGGAAAGAATCTCAGAGCTTGAAGATGAAAATATTGAACTAATCTAGTCTGATAAAAACAAGGAGAAAAGGCTCAGAAAGAATATGCAAAGCCTAGGGGGTGTGTGGGGCTATGTTAAGAAACCAAATCTACATTCAATTGCAATCCCTGAAACAGAGAACACCCTGGAACAGCCTTCCGTGAGATCATCCAAGAAAATCTCCCATATCCCACTAGAGAGGTGATCACTTAAATGCAAGAGATTCAGAGAACCCCTGCAAGGCATTCCATAAGGAGACCATCCCTAAGATACACAGTAATCTGTCTCCACAAGGTAAGCAAGGAAGAAAAAAATCCTAAAGGCAGCTAGAAAGAAGGGTTAGATAACATACCAGGGAAGACCCCCCTTCCCTATCAGAACTGCAGCAGACTTCTCAGAAGAAACCCTACGAGCCAGAAGGGGCTGGAGTCCCATCTTTAATGTTCTCAAAGATAAGCAATTCCAGCCAAAAATTTCCTCCCCACCAAGCTAAGTTTCATCAGTGGTGGAAAATTAAAATGTTTCCCCAGACATCCAATCCTTCAGAGTATATGCCACCTCCAGACCAGCCCTTCAGGAGATGCTTAAGAAAGTTTTAAGCACAGAAAAGAAAAAAACAAAAAACAAAAAACAGTTCTACCCAACACAAAAACACAGGCAAGCACAAAGCACAGAGCTAACAGAGCATACAGATCACCCACAAATCTAAAAATAATTTAAAAATTAAAGATTAAGGTCGGGCTCGGTGACTCAGCCTGTAATCCCGCGCCTTTGGGAGGCTGAGGTGAGTGGATTGCCTGAGCCTGCGGGTTCGAGACCCGCCTGGGCAGCAAGACCTCATCTCTACAATAAATCAAAAAATCAGCCGGGCGTGGTAGCGCATGCCTGTAATTCCAGCTACTCAGAAGGCTGAGGCTGAAGGATCGCCGGAGCCCAGCAGGCGAGGCTGCGGTGGCCGGGAGCGACCACTGCACTCCAGTCTGGGCGACAGAGTGAGACTCCAACTCAAAAAAAAAAAAAAAATTAAAGATTAAAAGGGAAACAAATCAACCTCTTAAGAGCTTTATGACAGGGATAAACTCACACATATTAACTTGAACGTGAATGGATTAAATGCATCACTAAAAAGGCACAGAGTAGCAAACTGGACAAAGAAACATGATCCAACATTCTGCTGCCTCCAGGAAACTTATCTCACTGCAAAAGACATCCACAGGTTCAAGACTGTGGAAAATGACCTGCTAGGAAAATGGAAAACAAAAATGATCAGGGGTAGCTATTCTTATATCAGACAAAACAGACTTCACACCAATAGAAGTTAAAAAGAGCATGGAAAGACAAAGGCCTAGTCAGGAAATGATAAAGAGGATGTTGTTTACAACACCCTTTCCCATATGTAGTGGGTACTATAGCTAACAAAACCTGTTCACATCCATATTTTAATTTTTTAAAATTTTTTTATTTTTTTGAGTTGGAGTCTCACTCTGTCACCCAGACTGGAGTGCAGTGGCCGCTCCCGGCCACCACAGCCTCGACCTGCTAGGCTCCAGTGATCCTTTCGCCTCAGCCTTCCAAGCTGGAACCACAGGCGTGCGCTACCACACCTGGCTATTTTTTTTTTTTGATTCATTGTAGAGATGAGGTCTCACCAAGTTGCCCAGGTGTGTCTTGAACCAGCAGGCTCAGGCAATTCACTCACCTCAGCTTCCCAAGGCGCAGGATTACAGGCTGAGCTACCGAGTCTCGCTCACATCCATATTTTTAATTAATACCCACCTATCAAGTAAGTGTTTTAATCTCTACTTGGTAGATGAGGAAATTGAGGATCAAGAAGGGAGTCTCCAAATCAACAATGAATGAGTATCAGAACTAGCTATTACCAAGGTTTATGAGCCCAGGTCTCTGGATTCCAAATGACTATGATTTTCCCTGCATTTGTCCTCTGTCAGTAACTCATGGGGGAACTGCTTTCAAAGATAATCCCTAGGTACCTTATCTAAGCCCTGAAGTTGTGAAAGAGAGCTGGCATCACTGAAGGGGAGCAGAGGCAGAAGAAGAACTTTGACTGATGCTACTCAGGGCATGACTTGGCTACAGCATTTCCATGGAAGTGGGGAAATATTCTCTGCAAGACAGGACTCTGGATGGAATTCACTTTTTTGAAGCTTCAAGAAGTGAGGACACACCTTGGCAGCCCCACGACCTTCAACCACAGCATTTGCCTCATAACACAGTATCAAGAGTGTCTGAGAATACAACCCCCTGCCCTGAGGAAACACATAGGGAGTGACAGTTTATCCAAGCACCAGAATACAGGGAGTCATTGAGCACTATTGTTGGGGGAGGAGGGGAGGGAGAGGGAGGAGGACGAGGAGGAGGAGGAGGAGAAGGAGGAAGAGAAGGACAAGGAGAAGGAGAAGAAGGAGCAGGAGAAGGAGGAAGAGGAGGAGGAAGAGAAGGAAGAGAAGGAGGAGAAGGAAGAGGAGGAGGTGAAGGAGGGAGTTCTTGCTGGTCAGTCTTTGTATTCCTGGCTGAAACCCCAGTCTCTCTGAGAAGGATTCAAGGGGCCTGACTGAAAGGTTAGTTCTTAGCTACTCTCCCATATTCATTTCTCCTCTAGATCTGGAAAGCCACTCTCCACCCCCATTAATTGAACAAGGGACAACCTAGCTTTCTTCTCACTTCCCCTGGTGCCATGGGCAAGATGAGGGTAGTATGAGGGTCCAAGAATCCTGGATCTGATCTCAAATATGAAGAAAAAAAAGGTCTGCCCTAGGGAAACTCAAGAGTATTAGACTTTTCACTCCTTGAAATTGCAAGCTGGACCAATGTATGTCTTAAGCTCCTAGAACCATGCTGGCTAAAGTTGAAACCCCTAGAATCCTCACAAATAGGACCCTGGCCATTAGCAGCCACTCCTGGGTTTCACTTAGCTCAGAGAGAAAGTCAGAAGGGGCCCTGGTCCAGGAGTCTTGAGTCAAATCTGAGAACCCTGAGCCTCTCCCTAGAATAAACCAGGCCCTCAAGTCCCCCTTCCCTCAAGTTCCTGCAAGAGGCCCTCAGGCTGCCTCCCTCCCAGGGCAACTTCAGCTATGGAACCAGTCTACCACCTTTCTAAGTGTTGATTGTGTTACCCTGGCAGCCCCTTAAGCACTGGTATTCTTCAGTCTTGTTGCTCAAGAGGACTTAGATTCTTTGTTCCAAAACCATAGTGTAGTTCTGCTCTCCCCAGGTTCCAGGAATCCTCTTGTATTTCATCAACAAGTACCAGATTAAGGAGATGAGGCACAGAATTGTGGCTATGGTATTCTTCACTGAGGTAAGAACTACTCTCATTCTACAGCTGCCGAGAGCTGTCCTAAGACAGGCACATATATCTTCCTATAAGTCCAACTTGCTTTTGTGCAGCACTTTGCTCAGCAACTGGATTATTATGTGACCCTAACCAGCCATTGTCTCTGGACCATGGCACAGTCATTTGCAAAATGAGGGATTCCAAATAGAAAATATGAAATTCATAGTATTTAGGGCAAGAAGGCTCCTAGGGAGATCCCATAGAAGTTCTCTTGCCTTCCTGAAATCTATTGGCTCCATGAAAAGAACAGACAATAAGGCTCTGTTCCTACTCTGGTAGCGGCAGACTTGGGTTGACCCAAGTGAGCTTGGGTAGATGCAGGTGCAAGTGTTATCTTGTTCCTGAGGTTTACTCCTGGGCATGTGGTTCCAGCGGCCACTTCTTTTCTGAGATTAGGGTTGTGGGGTGGTGGCAGGGATACTGAGGGAAGAAGTTCCTCCTAATTTGGGGAGGACTCAGCTCAGCATTTGAATCCAAGGATCTCTGAGGAGCCTTCCTGATTTAACATTCCCTGTGTCCGTGCTTGACAACCCAGAGTCTTCTCTTTCAGGCCTAGCTGCCAGCCCTACTGAGTGTACTCTTTGAAAGCAATGAAAAGATGATTTTGGCCAGCATGAGTGCCCTGTCAGACATGTTCTACCATTTGGGCAAGTTCTGCATGGATACCTGGGCCTTGACATTACTCTCTGCATAAGGTCTTTGCTGGATAACATTAAATGTGGAAAAGAAATGATTTGCATGTGTATTTGGAAATGTATGGAGCTCTGTGAATGCGTTCTGTGGAGGTTATGGGTTGGCGAACCAAGTGTGCAGAACATGGATACAGTGGAGTGATGGCGACTTACACTCTGCCTCTAAGACCCAGGTCCATGTGCTACTCTGAGAGACTTTGACCCTTACTACTACCACATCCACTTCAAGGCAGAATCAAATTATCTCTTAGAGTCTTTTCCCCAGCCCTCTAATGCAGGGATTGTCAAACTTTTTCTGTAAAAGACCAGATAGTAAATATTTTTCTTTGTGGACTATATGGTCTCCAATGCAACTGCTCAACTCTGCCATTGTAATGCAAAAGCAGCCACAGACAATATGTAAATAAATGGGCATGGCTGTGTGCCAATAAAACTTTATTTCCCAAAATAGGTGACCAGCTAGACTTGGCCTCTGGCCTGTAGTTCGCCTACCCCTGCTCTAGTGTAACAGTGAGCCCTATGAAATACAGGCATTTTGTGTTCTTGTCTTCTCTCTACCACACCAAGGGCAGGGACAGTGACTTCATCACTATTTCTTTAACCTCAGAGGCCAGCTGAGGGACTGGAAATTTTCAACTCAACCAATATTTATTAAACACCCACTATGTCCTCAGCACCCCACTATGTCCCAACAGCATACACATGTCGAGTACTGTCACATGGTAAATGTCTGTTGAATCATTGAACTTAAGCATGTATAAATAATTGTTGAAGCTGGATGATGAGTTCATGTGTGTTCATTCTTACTATTCACACTACTTTGTATGTTTTTGAAAATTTCAATATAGAAAAGTTTTTAAAAAGAAAAAAAGTGTAGAAGACAAACAGCAGGAAGCAAGGATGTAACACAAAAGACCTATGAGTACTTACAAAGCAATATAAAGCATTAGTGCCTGCGGATCAATCTGCTGGGTTTGTGGGAAGGGGGTATAGGATATGTGCAGGTAAGCACAGAGGGTGAGATTATGTGAGAATGAGCTGGGCATAATGGCTCACACCTATAATCCCAGCAATTTGAGAGGCTAAGGCAAGAGAATCATCTAAGCCCAGGGTTTCAAGACTAGCCCGGGCAACTTGGCAAGACCTTGTCTCTAACAATAAAAAAAAAAGTTACCTGGGCATGGTGGCACATGCCTGTAGTTCCAGCTACTTGGAAGGGAGAGGTGGAAGGATCACCTAAGCCCAGCAGGTCGAGGCTGCGGTGGCTGTGAGCATGCCACTGCACTCCAGCCTGAGTGACAGAGTGAGATGCTGACTCAATAAATAAGTAAATAAATAAATAAATAGTATGTGTGAATGAGTTTGGTTGTGTGTCTCTGTGCCTATATATCATTGTGTGGGTGTGTAAAGGAATATAATTGTGTGAGTATGCAAAGGAGTTATGGGTGTGACAGATTGTGGATATGTTTATGACCAAAGAGGATGAGTATGAATGTTGTGTCTAGATGTGTATGTACAGGTTTAGTTGAATGTATATATATTTAGTGTGTGAGAGTCTATTTGTATGTCCAGGGGTGTGTAATTGTGGATATTTTATGATTGTGTGTGTGTGTTTTACACATACATGCATCTGAGGGGAGGTGCACATGTTTTTCATCATGGAGCAAATCGCATTTAAATATGTAATGATGAACTTAGGTGACTCAATGTTGTGTGCATGCCAGGGAAGTAATTGTGAGTCACTTAGGGCTGTGAGTCTACTTGTACTATGTTCTATATCTCTCAACTGTGGGACAGAGGTTGAATGCTATAGAAATAGGCTGGCATAGCTGGGCTGGGGCTGAGGCACATGAGGGTCCTGGATGCATAGCCCTCACCACCCACAGGAGGGAGGCTGTGTCTGTACAAGGGCAGTCACTATGCTTTGAAATTTGGTGGGTAGTCTGGAAGACAAGAGAAATGTGACTTTCTTCCATGATCAGGTTTACTGCAGGCTTATTCTCCTGCTCTTTATTCCACCTCATGGGCAAGAATAAAGAGATGGGGAAGGTGAGCTCACAGCTCTCAACTAATTTTCCCTATGCTCCCCTCTCTCTCCCCTCTTCTCTTCACAGCATTCCCAGTGTCTATTAGCAGCAAGCTCCAAGTGGGCCTCCAAAGTCAGTGGATGCTGTTACCTGTAGTGCCTGTTTCTTTAAGCAGGGAGGCCTAGGCAGAGTCCACATCTGCCCCTGGGACTCAGCTTGTGAGATAAATTCCTCAGTGAAAACTTCAGTTGGTTGAGACCCACCCAACTACCTTATCACCTCTCTCCCTCAAGACTCAAAGGTCTCTTGTTCTATCCTATCCCTTTCTTCTCTCCCCTGGTTAGGAATGGGCCAGAGGCCCACTGCCTTAGTCTATTTTGCATTGCTATAAAGGAATACCAGAGGTTGGGTAACTTATAAAGAAAATAGATTCTGTAGACTATACCAGAAACATAGCATCAACATCTGCTTTTGGTAAGGACCTAAGGAAGCTTTCAATCATGACAGAAGGTAAAGGGGGAGCAGACATGTCACATGGCAAAAGAGAGAGGAAAAAGAGAGGAGAGGTGCCACGCTCTCTTAAACAACCAGCTCTTGTGTGAATTAATAGTGCAAGAACTTGCTTATTACATTAGAGATGGCACCATGCCATTCATGAAGAATCTACCTCCATAACCCAAACACCTACCACTGGACCCTACCTTCAACACTGGGGATTACATTTCAACATGAGATTTGAGGGCGACGAATATCCAAGCTGTATCACTTACATTACCCCTCTTCCCAGAAAATTGGGAGAGGAAGTCAATGTGTGTCTAGGAGGAAAGGAATTGTTGGAGGACTCTCAGAACCTGGGGCCAAAGCAGCTACTTGGCTACCTCACAATGAGTCCCCTTTTCTTACACCACAGACTGTCAAACTCAGTTTCTTCCGCTGTGCCTACTTCCTCCAGTTATTAGACTTCTAGAAGCACTTGCCAAATGGCCTGGGATGGGGACCTAAGGCCTCAGCAAAGTATATGGAAGTATTTTGCAAGGGTGGATTTAATTGTTGCAAATGGATAAGATTTTGGCCAAGACTTTGGATTCTCTTATGCCTCTCTGGACTCCCTGGGTCCCAGGACAGGGACCCATGGCATATCAGCTAGGATCCTGACTTTGCCCAAAGTTAACTAAGCCTTGGTCCTGGATTCAAGCCTATTCTTGTCTCCTTCATGTAAGTGGAAAACATATTCTGCAAAGTGGATGTCTTCCTTGCTAAGGTCATAGCTACATCCATTGCAAGCCACTGATTTACACAGTGCTGTGGGCAGTCCTATAGGGCTTTCTCCTTCACACCATCTTCACCTTTCAGGCCCTGACACCCACAACACTCTTTCCCCTATTCTTTGGGTTGGGTCCAAGTCCTGAATGGTCTTATTCTCCCCAGCCTCTACCCTAGGAGTAAAAATATAGGTATAGAACATGCTTGAGAGTTTAGAAAACTTACGTTTGGTCCTTCCAATTTCTGCCACCTCTGCCAAATCTCTTCGCTGCTCTAGCCTCAGTTTCCTCCAGCTATAAAATGGATTTATTTTAACTTGCCCTGCTCATTTTCCAGGGAAATTGGAAGGAGAAGTCTTTGAAGATTGCATATAGGTGTGTCTGCATGTAAAATAAGCTAAGTGACATGTAGGCTTGACCTCCTGGAAAAATTAGAGTGTGGGAATCAGAGTTCTGAACAATGTATTTGAAAGGTGAATATGCTTGTACAACAATATGCAAATGATTTGTCTGGTCTTGAGCTGACAGCACAGTTGATTTTTGAAATATTCCATACAGCCCTGCTCACAGTACATTGCCTCTTTAGGGAAATCACTAGTTCTAACCCTTGTCAATTTTTTACTGCATTCTACTGCAGTTTTGAAGCTGGTTCTGACTGCTTAAACAACATCTGGGAACTTCTGGTTTGCAAGAAAATGTCTAACCAAGATCTTCCCTTAACCCTTTTTTTGTTTGTTTTAACCCGGCTTTTGTTCCTTTCAGGATGCATTGCCAACTTGATGTCCTGTGTTGTTTCCAGGGTTATGGATAAAAAGAAGCTGGCCCTCCTGTTTGAAGGTGAGGCCTGAACAATGGGTGATCTGGATTGCTGTGATTGGGACAAGGGGACAGAGAGTGTACAGGGTTTTCACTTGCTTTTTCAGGGCTCATAATTGGGGTTCTGCACCCTAAAGCTGCCTACTCTAGCATTCCTTGGAGTGGGTTTCAATCTATTTCCCACAGGATCCTGTTTTTGCTTAGAGATGGGGTCCAGGCCTGGCAAGAAAGGGAGCAGCTGTGGACATGAGGTGGGCACAGGAGTGCCTGTCTTCTCTTTGCTGAGCATTCAAGTAGGTTGAGAACATCAGAAAACCAAATCAGGCCCAGACTTAGTATCCCCATGAATCAAAAACAAGGGGTGGAAAAGAAAAAACCTTAGTTGGAGGACCTGCTTATTTGATCAACTTCATGCCAAGAAGTTTGGCTGATCGTTTTTTCCACTGAATCAATCAGGTGATTAAAGTCAACCAAAACTGACCAAATTGTATGCTTAGTTTTAACGTCATGTAGACATTAATTTCTCCCAGAGCCCCAGTTTTCCTGCTAATAGTAGTCTTATGCATGATAACTATTACTTATATAATAACAACAATGATGGAATTATTTCTTGGCTTAGCTTCTCTGGTTATAGACTTCCCCTTCCCCTCTTCTCAACTCCACAACAGCTGCTCAGAGCTACAAGGGAGCTGGGTTTATCTTTTTATTTCTATCTTTGGCACTCTGGGCAAGAATGAGGAGTTTATCCACAATGTGGCAGCTGCAAACCTGGATGGCTTGCACAAAGTGACCCAAAATTGGGAACAGATCCCAATGTTGTCACTTCCTACCAGCACCCAAACTGCTGATCCCACACTGGCTAGATATCCTTCAAGTCTTCTGGATTCCATTAAATTGGCCAGACTTCCCTTTTTCCTCTCCCCTAGCCCCACCCCACCCCTCCCATCCTTATCCTGGCACAGAAGCTTTTCTGGGATAAAGGGTTATTTTCAGCACCCTGTGATTTGTTAACTCTTCCCCTTGTGCAGGTGATTTTTCCTCCTTCCCCCTTGAGTCTCATTGCCACAACATAAGCGGATGTCTGATGCAAACCAGCTAAAACCATATGAGAGTCGCCAACTTGGGAAGCAGTAAGTAGCCCAAAGTCAGGTGCCAGCTCTACCTATTTCCAGAATAGGTTCAGAGAGACTCCCTTTATTTGTTTGTTTGCTCTTCTCCAAACTCAGCCTAAACTTTGGGTTCCTAGTTCAGGTCCCATACCTAATAGTCTGTAAGCTTTGGATAAAGCCATTCTTAGCTCATAGTGATTTCCAAGTTGCTGCGGGTGTTTGAATATTACTACCCAGCAATTGGAAAGGGGCATTATGGGGTGGAAGGTGTTGCCACTGTAGTATCACAAAGTGATTTTGACTAGAGTGATCTGAGCTTCCTCTAGCACTGCGATTCCAACTCTGATTGACTTAATCTCTCTGATCCTCAATTTCCTTATCTATAAAGTGGAGATAACTCTCCATGTCCTGCCAACCTCAACGAACTATGGAGTGCTAATTAAGGTGGCCATCCAGGTGGTAACCTGTCATGGCCAGATTGTCCCTGTGTTCTAATTGAGTATTAGATGTAGTTGAAATATATGGAATACTCCATAAATATAAAGAACTTAGACAATGAGTTTTAAAATTATCCCAGCTCCAGAACCAGTACCCCTCTGGGGTAAAGGAACCATGGTATCATATGCTCTGTACCTGAGGAGGAACATGGGTGAGAGAGAAACTTGCAGTCTGAGTCCTTGGTGTGGGGAACGGTGTCTTGCTCTATTCCTAGAAGTTCCAGGCCAACTAGGAAATTGGTTTTCAAGACTCTTCCATTTAAACATAATTTGGCTGCATAAATTCCACCCCAGCTCACAAAATATGCTTCAGCACTGCCTAAGTCCCTGTCTGCCCCTCACCCCCTGCCCCAGTGCTCTCCATTTTCCATCCCATCATTATTCTTTCCTCCTCTCACCCAGCTTTCTACCACTTCAGCCTGCCAGCAACCAGCTCACTTGGCCCCATTCTTTGGACAGATTCCCACAACTCACAACCCAGGTGGCAGAGTAATGAGAGATTAATTTACCCTAGGACTCTTGTCTGATTTGTCATTGGGCCTCTGCCTGATTTTCAGTTATCTGACCCCAATTTCATTCCAGAACCAGTTAGGGCCAGGCATCATTTTCCTGGTGGCCCAAGTTCTCTCTTACTTTCCTTCCATCCAGGCATCAAGCCATAGGCCAGATGGGGATCAAGGATGACGGCTCAATGGAGCCAAGCAGGTGGTCTTGGCCTTGGTTCAGCCCTAGGGAACTTCTTGTTTTCTCCAAAATATTCAAGAATCTCTACTTCCAGATGAGACATACTGCCAGATCTTGGCATATGACATCAAACCCGTCCCCCTTTTCCTCTTCTGCCTGAGATGAAGCCTCCATTTTCTCTGGCCTACAACGTGAAATATTCTTGCTACACGCTGGACCAGGAAAGCGTGGCAGGATGGAGGGGGTCAACTCAATTGTAGCTCTATGTGCAAAGATTCAGCTTCTAAACCTTCAGACTAGCTTATTAAAACCCTTATTGAAAGAATCCAGGGGTGTCTACTTCTCCAGCCCTGAACCCTGGGTGTTCAGATCTGCATATTCTCAGTAGAGAGACCTGTGCCAGGATGTGAAGCCAGTTCTTATCAGGCCAAATATGACCAAAAAATCGGTAAAGCAGCCAACACAGGTCCAAGAAACAGCTTTCAAAGTTGGTTCAGTAATGGAAGGTCTGAATTCCCTCTTTAGGAAGTATAACTCTCTGGCTCCCAAGCTGCCCGCTGTCCCCACTCTCTACCCTTCCTGTTGAAGACCGTGGACATTGTTGAGTCCTGTTTCCTATCTTCAGAAGATGGGGCTATATGAATATCCTGTGGGTTATTCCTGGAAGGTGGCCTCCCTGTTCCCTCATCCTTCAGGGGAGAAAGGGAGAGCAATGTGTGGCTGGGGATTTAACTTTCAAGGAACAGGAATACTAGGTGAAAGTGGGTCTCTCAACCACTATGTGGCACCGTTTACCTACTTTTCTGTGCAAGACGAATGGGCGGTAGCTGCATACAAAACAAACCAAACTTTAAAACCTGAAAACTTTTCAGGAATCTAGTTGTTACTAGGTTACTAATATGATGATAGTGCTGGAAAATCCCTTGCCCTCTGTGAGCTTCAGTTCCTCATTTTGTGAAATGAGAGGCAGATGAGAGTCTCTGAAGTCTCTTCAGCTTCATAATTCTGCATGTATGTGAGTATACTCCTGAGAGTTATCTAAGTGATGCCATTTTGGGCCTTGCAGTCACACAGAGGGTGAGTGGAGAAAAAAAATAGCACAAGGGCTAAGGTATGTGTGTGGGGCTGAAAGTGAGGAAGAGGGGGTCATGGAAGCAGGAGCACTCTGCAACACATGGATCAGGAGTTCTCCTGAGCCTTCCACAGTGCTGGGGTGGGGGGGATGAGAAAACCATTCATTTGCTGAATAAACATTTGCAGATCACTAACTAGGTGCTAGACACTATGTGATGGAGTCAAGGTGGTAGTGGGTAGGAGTGGAGTGAATGGTAGGAGGGACACCAAGGTGAACAAACCCCAAAGGTTTTTTACCAGCCAGTAGGGAGATAGATGAGTTAACAACCAACCAATGCACAAGGGAGAATGGAGTTTGTGCTAAAAAGAACTATAAACTGCTGGGGGTGATGAGGAAGAAGGAGGAATAAATTCTGATCAGATGATAATGAAGGTCTTACAGAGGAGGAACCCTTTTAGCTGAACTTTGAAAGATTAACAGATGTGGGAGGGGAGAGGTTTGGAGAAAGGGAAGGCAGGAGGGGGAGGGAAAGGCAAGCATTCTTGGAAGAATAAATGGCTTAAGGAAAGACAGGTGGATGGGTGCATTTTTGCCATTTAGGGGGAATAGGGAATAGTCTGGGGTGGCAGGAGGAGCGGAGTGGGAGAAGAGTTTACAAAAGTGGTTTGGGGCCTGGATTTGGATTTATGGAGACCCTTTTACATGTCCAACTCTGTATAGAGTATAGGTGATAGGTTTCCAAGATGCAAACAGAGTTCCAATTCTCCAGCTTAGGGAGAGCAAGACCCACTCTTTCACACATACACAAGGCTAACAAAGAGCAGTTAAAGTCAACAAGGCAGGCAGATCTCACTGGAAGCATGACAGATCCCTAGACAGGGAGACTCGGAAGGCATTCTGAAGGAGGGTCGTCTTCCTGCAGTGGGTATTCCACTCTCCTAATTTTTTCTGAAACCCAGATGGTAAAAGCTTTAAAGAGCTGACTTATGAGGAACAAGAAGAGACCCTGCTTCAAGGATGGGAGAGCCATCTCAGGAGATCTGGTAAATGGTCTCTGCTGTGGCTGCATTGGCAAAACTAGTCACTAGTTTGTTTACAGTTAGATCTCACCAGCCGAGGGCAAATAGCAAAAGGTCTGAGGCATTGCAGGAGCTGACATCAGTCCATCTAAGATAAAAAAAGCAGGTTGAATCTAGGTAAGACTTAAGGAAGGCAGAAATGTGTATTCTAAAAAGTAAGAGACCTGATAATCATAAGAGGTTATAGCATGTTCATTCAATAACTGATGAGGTGCCTACTCAATGCCAAGCATGTATGGAGAGAGGAATGCAGGGTGAAGGGTTGCAAAGATAAATCAGGCATGGCTCAGCCTTTGGGGAATTCACAATTGAGATAGGTTTGGTAGGCAAAATAAATCCCCCCACAAGATGTCTACATCCTAATTCCCAGAATTTATAAATGTGTATTATATGGCAAAGGGAAAATCAGGTTTCAGGTCAAATTAAGGTTGCTAATAAAATTACCTTAAAATAAAAGTATTATCTGAATTATTCAGGTGGGCCCAATGTCATCACAGGAGTCCTTATAAGTGGGAAAGGGGGGCAGAAGAGGCTGTCAGAGTGATGAGGTGTGAGAAGGACTCAACCTGCTGTTGCTGGCTATGAAAATGGAGGGAGGGGCCACAAGCCAAAGGATGCAAGCAGCCTTCAGAAGCTGGAAAAAGCAAGACAACAGATTCTCTCATAGTGCCTCCAGAATGGAATGGAACCCTACCAACACCTTGATTTTTAGCCCAGTGAGACCCATGTCAGCCCTCTGACCTACTGAGCTGAAAGTAAATTTATGTTGTTTTAAGCCACTAAGTGTGTGGCAATTTATTACATCAGCAGTTAGAAAACTAACATAATGAAGTAATGGACATGTACATAATAATGTTCTAATATGAAAAGTGTGCTACTAAAAATCTCAAAGCAAGACCCTGTCTTGGGGAAAAGAAGTCAAGGAAGGCTTCCCCAAAGAGATGAGATATTGAGGATGGATACTGAAGAAAAAATAGTTGATAGAAACCTGGAGGGGATGACACAGTGCCCGAAGACACAGAGACACTGTGTACAAAAGCACCAGGCATAAAAGAGACTGGCGGCTGGGCTCGGTGGCTCAGCCTGTAATCCTAGCATTTTGGGAGGCCAAGGTGAGTGAACTGCCTGAGCCCACGGGTTCGAGACCAGACCAGGCTACTTGGCGAGACCTCGTCTCTACAATAAATCAAAAATTAGCTGTATGTGGTAGCACGCGCCTGTGGTTCCGGCCACTTGGAAGGCTGAGGCAGAAGGATTGCCGGAGCCCAGTAGGTCGATGCTGGAGTGGCCGTAAATGTGCCACTGCACTCCAGCCTGAGAGACAGAGTGAGAATCCACCTCAAAAAAAAAAAAATAAAAATAAAAAAGAAAGAGACTGGCAGGTTTAGGGGAGCAAGGAGCAAATGGGCTGAAGTGGATAAGGGGCAGGACCTGTGAGGGGAAGGGGAAGGAGGCGGGGTGGGGGCGGCTTCTCTGTTGTTCCCCTGCCTTTACCTTCTTCCACGCCTACCTCTAACCTTGGCACTAGGGCCCCTGGAGGAAAAGGAAGAAAAATGAGTGGGCAGAAAGAACTGGATGCAGCCGGAGTACATCTGGCCTTCCAGGCTAACTCCTGGTCCTTGCTTCCAACTCCCTACTCCCCCACCCCCACCCCTTTCTCCTTTGCAGCTTTCTGATAGAAGTGGGGGTGCGTAGAGGACTAGAGTGGGGTTGGGTGGGAGTGGGGCAGAGGATGAAAGTTGTTCCAAATATTAACTGGTCTTGTGAGGTGGCCTCTTGGCTAGAGCCTGACTACCTAACTTCCTGTTTTGCCTCCAATTGCCTCCTCCCCTCTGCTCCAGGTTGCAACTAAGCCAAGGGAGGAAGGAGGAGCAGCAAAGTTGGCCAGGGTTGCTTGTCTGATTCCCTGCAGGCAGAAAGGCAGGGAGGACAGGATGGCCTACTTAAACAAGTAGACAGGAGCACATATATTAATAGCTCTAAGTCGGGTTGTTGCCTCTCAGCACTCGCTTCTCTGACTACAGCAGGAACAAGAGGCTTCCGGAAAACTCTATAACTCCTTGTCAGCTCTTTCATGAGCACGCCCTAGACCTAGGGCTTGAGATTGCCTGTCAGGGGATAGGACACTGAAATGTTGATCTGAGTATGTGTTTTGACCCCTCTAGCTTGCCTTTCTGTGCTTCTCTTGCTCCTTTGCACTCCCCCCGCCCCCTTCTTATTGTCTGTTCCCAGGCAAGGAACTCATTAAGCCCAGAATAATTTTAAGGCACCCAGTAGAGAAACCCACAGAGACGGCTACTACTGTTGCTGAGCGCCTGAAACTGGGCGCCAGGAAAGTCGGAGTCAAGAACCATTGCTGTCAGGTCTGCCAAACTCCCAACCAGTTTCTCAAGACGGGCAGTTCCTATTCCCTGTGGTGGTTTAGGGATCTCTAAGTCCCTCCCACTTCCCCGGTCATCCCCATCATCACTCCCCATCTCCTGCTCTTAGCTTTCCTTGGAGGTTCCTCTTTTTACTCCCTTCCCCATCCGGCCCTGCTCTAGTTCCAAGTTTTTAAAGAAACAAAAAAGGATTAAGAGATATCCTTTTCTTCTTCATCTCGGCCATTTAGTCTGCAATTTCCTGTCTGTGACTTCCCCTGCTATATACCATGGCACAACTGTTCTCTCAGAGCCACTAGGCGTCTCCCAAGAGCTCCCAAAAAAGACATGTTTCCAGGCTAGACTTTTTTTGTTTGCTTGTTTTTCCTGGAACTGCTGGGCCCAGGAGAGACTTTGGCTAGTCACTGTAATCACACCTGAGAGCTCACTGTCCTCCTGATTCCTGAAGACCCAAGGGAAGGGACATTCCTGGCTCCCTGCCTGGGATAGCCTCCCTTGGGTGCCTGGGCTACCACATCACTTCTGTGGCTCTCAACCACCCCACCCCCTACTTTGGCCAAGTCTGGGAATGGAGATGAAGGCAGAAGGACCCTGTTCTAACCCCTGTCATCCCTCCTCTTGCCAGCAGATCCAAGCCAGCTGAAAAGCAGGCTCACAGTTTGCCATGGAGGGCTTGGACGATAAACTGATCCTGAACATGGGGGACATACGCCAGGAGACCTACATCAGCACCATGTGAGCCTTTCCAAGCACCCACCTCTACAAGCTGACTGAGCCACCCTTACCTGGCACACTAGCTATTCAGAGTCCACCAGTTCAAGAGTTTTTCTTTGACCACAGTCCAGATCTCTTTGGCTATGTGCTGGGCTACTACTACACTCGGTAGCTGCACTGCCCTGCTGATGCTTTTTGGAGTGTACTAAAGGAAGAGTTGGCTTATTGGGGCCTAGCAGAATCGCCACTGACACCTTGCTTGTGGCTCAAGCTAAGTGGCCCCAAGACCCATACCCAGGACTTCCAATTCTGGGAGAATTGTGAGAATGCTCACATGGATAAGTGCCTTTTGCTGAACCCCATGGAAGGCCAGGAACTGTGGAATGCTTGGAAACCATGGCTCTGGGTACTTCTTGACCAACCACAATCTTTCCTAGGGGCCAAGGTAACTCATTAACAGTGTATGGCACCATGCTAGACACTCTTACTCCCAAAGGGTCCTGCCAAGTTGCCACAATGGCTGCACACTTGTCATGGTGCTTGGGACCTGAATCTACAGAACCTTTAGGACAATTTGAAGGCAAACTCCCAAAAGGGAGGCAAAGAAAGGTGGGCGTATAGTTAGGGAGGTGGATGGCTAGTAAATGAGGGGATTTCTGAAATGTGTCTTTTCCCCTAGTGCCTTCCCTTGATCTCCACACTCTTTGCTGTGTGTGCCCTGATCATATTCTTCCAGGAGACAGGTTGGATTACTTCTCTGCCAACTTTACTCCTATAGGACACGGGGTGAGAGTAAGGGGAAACCATTACCAGCAGCAGAGCAATGGTCATGTTTACCATCATGCCCCCCACCTGCTCTACCTGGAACTGCTCTGTGCCCTTTGGTTTGGAACTGAGCTCTTTGCCTGGGCCATTTCCTGCCCTGATAAGGTATGCTTTCTGTGCAGTCCTCTCAAGCTGGCCAATACTGTCTGTCTGTTCTCTGTGTTGGTGGAATTGGTGGTGAGTGACACAGCTGAATGGCAACCCCATCTTAGCCTAGCATTCGGGGCCGTTCGTTCTATGTTCTAAAGCTAGTTCATTTCCTGGGCTTCCTTGAAAAGTCCCTGGCCCTGAGAGTCCTAGTTCATACCCTCCATTTGTCCTGGAAAGAGGTGTGTGGTTTTTTCCTGGTTTAGGTGGCTGAAATCTTGTTCTTCAGCTCACTTTTCCTCTATGGGGAGCTCTTGGGCATGTCCACCTCAGATCAGGGTGAGCCCTATTTTAGAGATATCATTACATGTTTCTGGTGGACTGTCACAATTCTCACCACTATTGGCTTTGGAGATATCTATCGCCTTTCTGTTCTGGGCCAGCTGACTGCTGCTGTCACAGCGACTGTGGGCATGTGCTCTGGTGTCTTGCTGATGCTATGCTCCTGGTCCGCTTCCAGCCCTGTTATGCTATAGCTCGCCAGAAACTCAGGCCCAGTGGGATCCTGTAATGGGCCCGTTGGTCAAAAGGAGTGGACCCCGTCTTCTCTTCCTTTCTCTTGCCAGTTTCTGGTTGCCCATAAGAATTTCTGACTTTGAATTTGGCAAAGAATTCTTCAAGAGGAGCCCCAAGTCATGACAACTCTTTTTTTTGGGGGGGGGGTGGAGTCTCACTCTGTCGCCCAGACTGGAGTGCAGTGGCCACTCCCGGCCACCGCAGCCTTGACCTGCTGGGCTCCGGAGATCCTTCTGCCTCAGTCTTCTAAGAAGCCGGAATTACAGGCGTGCACTACCACGCCCGGCTGATTTTTTGATTTATTGTAGAGATGAGGTCTCACTGCCCAGGCGGGTCTCAAACCAACGGGCTCAGGCAATCCACTCACCTCAGCCTCCCAAAGGCGCGGGATTACAGGCTGAGCCACCGAGCCCGGCTGTACCCTACATCTTTATCTTAATCATGGAGTGACCAGGAATGATAGAGGGTAATTCCTTCTGGATTGGTGCGATGTCTCCCTCTCAACCAGCTCTCCCCCACCCCCATCCTCTTATCTCTGCCCCACACCAACCAGATCCTAATCTAGATGGAGGACTTTTGAGTTATGGTAGCCATAGGGTATCAACATCGATTGCCTATGGGTATCAGTGGTGATTTGCTGTGGGTATTGATAGCAATTGTCGGTATCTGACAGCAACTGGTTATGGGTATTGATGAGGATTGGTGCCTTTAGTGCCTAGGCATAGCCTGGTTTGTAGCACTGCTCCCCATACCGTTCCTGAGACAACTGTTCCTTAGAGCCACATGGAGGCCTTTGAAGATTCTCACACTCCAAGCAGATGCAGGTCAGCCAGGTCTGAACCCGAAGCACTCTAACTCCATGACCTCCTCCTCATCCCATTTTATTTTTACCCATTCCCCCCTTCTCCTCCCAATCTCTGTGACTTTGTCATAATATTTTAGATATCATGTTAGCCATCATTCATCACAGTATATTAGTCAATATTAGCTACAGTATCTCAGCCACGATAACAGTATGTAGTCACTAATGGACATGAAATGTTATCATCACACATTGCATTGACAGGAACAAGGAAGCTGGGTACAGTGGCTCACGCCTATAATCCCAGCACTTTGGGAGGCTGAGGTGAGAGGATTGCCTGAGCTCACGGGTTCGAGACCAGCCTGGCCAACTTGGCGAGACCTCACCTCTACAATAAATCAAAAAATTAGCCAGGCATGGTGGTGCGTGCCTGTAGTTCCAGCTACTTGGAAGGCTGAGGCGGAAGGATCACCTGAGCCCAGCAGGTCTTGAGGCTGTGGTGGCCCTGAGCATGGCACTGCTCTCTAGCCTAGGCAATAGAGTGAGACTCCAACTCAGAAAAAAAAAAAAAAGAAAGGAAGGAACAAGGAAACTGGGATTGTTGACAAGAATAGGCAAGTGATTTCCTCTTCCAAGTTTTTTTAAACATATTTTTGGATTTTACTCATTTATAATTCTTTTATTCAAATATCTTTTCAATACCCACAACGGTTCTACCTTCAATCCTCACTACTATGGAATATTTTCACCTCCCCACTTCTACTTTTGTTTTATTACTTGCATGGTCTTCCCTCCTGGCTTTGCCTGTGGCCTTCCACCATGCACCTCTCTTGAAACTGATTTCCAGGATGGAGACAAGGGACTTTCTCAGGTCTACTTCAAATCAAGCCACTGAGATGTGTGAGGAAATACCACAGGCAACTGGGCTGAGCTGGGAGGTTGAGTTAAGTCCTTGCTGTTTCTGAATCTGTGAGCATAATGGGCATAATTCTATTTACAAAACTTTTAAATAAAATATTCTTTGACGTCTCCATTCCTGGATCTGTTTTGGGATTTTTTTTATTTGCTTTGCTTTGTTTTTGTTTTTCTGGGAAAGACTTGTGGGCATCAGCAGGGATGGAGGTAGTGCAATAAACTAATAATAAGACCATGTGGGCAAATCATTTGATAAAGTAAAAAGTAGTTTGTTATCTTGAATCTGTCCCTCACAAGAAACTGATCACTCACAGATACCTCAACTGAGAGGAACATTTTTTTTGTTTGTGCTGGGAACAGGGTGAAGAAGAGGAGATAGGTACAGGAGTTAAGAAATAAGCAAATAGCTGTCCTGTTTAGGATATGCTGGTGGAAATCCTGGGGACTTGTCAGAAGTGGGAGGTTGTAGGGGGAGAAGTTTTCACTTAAAAAGCACTGAGAGGGGACCAAAATTATGATAAAATATCAAAGATAATCTCTACCTTCTCATTGCCTAGAAGTGGAAGTGCTGGAGCAATTTTCTGTTTTCATAAACCATTCTAGTCCATTGCCCTTAAGTTACAGATGGGAAAAATGAGGTATAGAGAAATGAGGGAATTTCCCTAAAGGCATGAAAGGGAGTAGTGGCAGAACTGAGAGTTCTATCACCTCAAAGGAATACCCTGTCAATCTTTTGTCAACTCACCAGCATCATGGGTTGGCAATCAGACTATCTAACCAAAATTAGAGAAGACTATACCCTGTTGCAAGCAGCAGTACAGGTGATGGTGGGATGAGGGAATGGGAGTGGTACTAGGGCATAATGGAAAACCTTGGAAGCTTGAATGAGTAGATTAGAATGTTAGGGTTAAAAAAATCTTTGGGAATGGCTGGATCCTACTTGAGTAGGGGGTGAGAACTATAGAATGCCACAGGACATTATAAACAGAACCAGATAGACTGTCAGGGCTGGGAGTAACCCGGAAGCTCATCAAGTCCAACTCCTTCTTTCAGGTGGGAAAACCGAGGTCCAGAGACAGGCTGGAACTTAACCTGGTTAATAAAGTGGGACAGTAGCAGAAGAAGGGCTGAAACCACACCTATTGCAAAAGAAGAAACACTGACTTCCTTTATTTTTCCCTTTGCATCTGGGTTGAATGGTCAGACTTTTTAACCAAGAAGGAGAGAAGGGAGAAGAGAGCCGAGAATTTCATGGCTATGTTCATAAAAAATTATAGAATGACAGTGATGAAAGTCTTCGTATGCAACTGTTTCTGTAACGGAATCCTATGTCTGAATCCATCCTAAGCCTGCAGCACATAATGCCTTGCAAGATGTAGTCCAGAGTGTCCCTCAAATTTAGTGATACCCCAAGACTGACCCTACAAATCTCCTAAACCTTAGGGCCTTCCCTGAATAATGAGCACTCCCCAGTACTCAGTCTTTCTGATGATTAGTTTCCTATTTCCATACTAAGGTAGTGAACTTTTTTTTTCTGCCCAGGCATAAATTTTCTTTCCTCTGAGAAGGGCAGGGAGTACATGTAGAAGCTGAAAAGCACTTTAATTTGAGCAGCTTGTGACATATGTTAAGTAGAGTTCTTTGCCTCACAAGTGAAAACTTCTCAGCTATGGAACTTACTTGCCCCCATACCCAGTCTCACAGCACAGTCATACTCCACCCCAAACATTCACCACATCTCCCGTATCCACCCACTATGTGCATGGCAGAAACCCCACTGGCCACACTTTCTGCACTGCCCTAAAAAGCCTCTTGTGTGGCTGGGAAAGAAGGTCCAGTTTCCTAACACACACTCCCTATCTGGATCTCTCTCATTAGCAGAGTCTGGGAAGCCTGTGGGCCAACCCTAGCCTGTGTCTGATCCTATCTGGCGAAGCACCCAGTTGTTTTCTTTTTTTGTTTTTTGTTTATTGAGTTGGAGTCTCACACCGTCGCCCAGACTGGAGTGCAGTGTCACACTCACCGCCACCCCAGCGTCGACCTGCTTGGTAGGCTCCCACGATCCTTCCGCCTCAGCCTTCCAAGTAGCCATGCCTGGCTAATTTTTGATTTATTATAAAGATGAGGTCTTGCCAAGTTGCCCAGGTGGGTCTCGAACCTGCGGGCTCAGGCAATCCTCTAACCTTGGTCTCCCAAAGTGCTGGGATTATAGGCTGAGCCACCGAGCCCGGCCCACCCGGTTGTTTTCTATGTTCCCCTCCGGCCTCAGCTCTAGCAGTTGCCTCAGCAGGTCGGCTAGCTGGGCCTGCACTTCCAAATCAAACCCATAGAGGGAAACCACTGCCAGTTTATAAGAAATACTCTGGGTGTGGCCTCTCCCTCCCTTCACTTCCTTTTCAGTGTTTGTAAAATTCTAGAACCATAGGTTGTCTGAATCAAGCAGTGTGTTTAGATAACTTATATTCGGATCCCCCCATGATAAATATAGAAAAACTGAGGCCCGGAGAAGAGGGGAGACCAGTCTAAACTCAGACAACGATTTACTCTAAGGCAGTTAGGGCTTGAACTAAGATTTCCTGAGTCCCAGTTCCAAACTTTAGAAGCAGGCTGCCAAGCATTTAATCCAAATGCCTCATTTTATAGTTATGATAACTGAAGCCCAGGAAAGAAGTTATCTAAGATCAGACATTCATTGCGATAGAGATAGTACTCAAGCCCAGGTCTTCTGAATCCCAGTTCAGGACTCTTGAAACATAATGCTCATCCTGTTCATCTAGTTCATCCTGTTTTGTAAGAGACGAAAAAGGCTCAGAAAGAGAATGCCATTTGCCTGAAGCCACAGAGTAAATTAGTGAGTATCAGAACTAGAACCTAAGGCTGGCTGTAGGTAGAACTGGGACTGGACAGAAATTGGGAACTCTGACCTCTATTTTCCCAGAAACCCCAGTTACTTTGGGACACGAGTGTATCAATTAAATAGAAGAGTAAGAGGTACAGTCCTTGTTTAAGCTAACTGTTTAGTGCCCAGGCAACTGGAATCTGGGCATTGTGTGTGTGTGTGTGTGTGTGTGTGTGTGTGTGTGTACTCGTGCGTGCGCGTGCAGGGGGGTCCTGTCCACCTCTGTTTTGCCCCCCTGCTCACCCACAGAAAAAACTCTCAACAAAAGGCTCACCTCATTTCTTCCTTTCAAGGTCTCTGGCTTTGAGAGTGAGAAGATGACTCACTTGGAGCCCACAGTGACCGACGCCGAGGAGAACATAATTACTAGCTGGAACATCACCCAGCCATCACATTTGCAGAGTGCTGTCTTGTTTTTGTCAAAGCTCTGTCCTATCTTTTTTTTTTTTTCACTTTAACTTCCCAAAGCTCCATGGAGCCAAATGAGGCAGACATCACTACCCTTTCTTTTATAAAGAAGAAACTGATTTATGGGGGATAGGGGGAGTGAGTGGAGACTGAATAAGTATAGACTAAATCCCTTGATCCTTTGATTTTTAAGTTTCTGGAGTATTCTCCATAAATATCCAGAGCCCCAGAGGAGGCATCACTGTCCTTCAAGTGCCTGATGGCAGTTCCCTCCCTCTGAGCTAGGGCCGGACACTGTACTGGACTTTCATTGTAGACAAAGGAGACCCAGACCCTATCCTTGAATGTTTGCAATCTAGAAATTGATTAGGTCACCACCCTCACCACCATAATTCTCAGCCTTCTCCTCTTTTACTGGCAAAATAAACCCCACAGTGCCTTTTGACTGGTCATGTTGAATCAGTTTTATAATCTTTTTAGAGCTCTTGATTATGAGTCAGGATACCAGCATTTTACTTCCAGTTCTTCTATTACTTCACTGGGTAAACAGTCCATTTCTATCTATGGGCCTCAGTTTTCACATCTGCAAAATAATGAGGGCAAGTGCAAGTAGGAGTATGGTTGCTGAGAACCTCTGGCTCAGATCATCAAGGAGATGATGACTCTGTGATCTGTGGACAATGTTCTTCCTTTGGGTGAAAGACTGGAGGGGAGGAACCAGCTGGCCCTGCTATGAGACCCTTCATCCCACCATATTACTCCTTAGCTCTGTAAACCCTTTCTGAGGGACAGAGAACTTAAGTTTCTTCCTGAGGACTTCAGAGGAATTCTATTTCTACCTCTGCTCACTAGTAACACTCAGAAACCACCAGAACTATTTTGGATTGGAAACTCTTCGGCAGAGAGAGGGAGGAGAGAGGTGGGGAGGAAAGAGAGAAAGATTAAGAAAGATAAAAAGAGAAAGGAGAGAAAAAATAGAGAGAGGGAGATAGACCTAGATAGAAACAGAAACAGGGCGAAACACGAAGACAGAGACAGAGAGAAGGAAAAACTGGAGAAGGAGAGGGAAAAACAAGGGGCAGAAACAGGGAGGGAGGGAGAGAGAGAGAGAGAATGAATGTGATAGTGGACATACCTAGTCCAGATGACTTCATGAGAGGAGGTACATAAAATCCCGCATCTTAAAATAATAGAATCCAGAACTGAAAGGACCCTTGAAAAAATCGAGGCCAGAGAGGGATTGAGACTTGCTTATAGTCACACAGCAAGGCGGTAGCAGTATCAGGACTCAAACTTATGACTTGAATAGGCTAGCTCAAGGCAAACTGACCTGAGAGTCCAGAGGTCGGGGGCTGGTCAGTGTATCTTTGCAGGACTACGGGCAATAAAGTAACACAGGGCTAATGCCGACACATTGTCTGCCACAAAAGAGGCACTGACATTAGGGAGTTCTGTTCTCTTCTCTCTCCTCTGAGGACTGAGATACATATACCTGTTAAGGTTGACGAGAGTAAGTTCAGTTCTGTGACACAGTGCTTTTGGGAGATTAGAAGCAGATTTCATGAAGAATTGGGTTTGAAGGATGAAGACATCAACCCAGGTAGATTCTTTTTCTTTTTTGAGAAACTTGCCCATGGAAGGTCTTTCTGAATCTTCCTTTCCCCCCTCTCTTCTTCTCACTAATACACGCTATTGAAAGAAAGAAAGAAAGAAAGAGGGGGAGAGATGGAGGGAGGGAGGGAAAAAAAGAAAGAAAGAAAGAAAAAAAAAAGAAAACATCAACCAAAATTTTAATGGCAAAGATATAGTCATCCTTAAAAAAAAAAAATACAAACAGCCCAGGCATGGTGGCTTACGCCTATAATCCCAGCATTTTGGGAGGCCAAGGTGAGAGGATTGTCTGAGCCCACAGGTTTAAGACCAACCTGGGCAACTTGGAGAGACCCTCATCTCTACAATAAATAAAATAATTAGCCAGGCATGGTGGTGCGTACCTGTAGTTCCAGTTACTTGAAAGACTGAGGTGAGAAGATTGCCTGAGCCCAGCAGATCGACAGAGTAAGACTCTGACTCAAAAAAAAAAAAAAAATGCAGACAATCCAGGAAAATCTAAAGTGGACAGGGTTGATAGGTGCAGAAAGGGATGGTTCTAGCTCAAGAGAATAGCACAGGGGGAAAGAGAGCTTGGGGTGGGCATAGATAGGGAGCTGGGCAAGGTATAATTTGCCTTCTGGAGAGCAGAGGGCATGAAAAAAGGCATGAGAGCCCCAGGTTTTGGTCATGTCAAGAATTACAGGTGTTTGGGTTGGTTTGTGCCAGCAGTTAAGATAATTTTGATTAGGGCTGAACTCTAGGAAGACTTCTGGCAGGCAGCCCCGTTGAGGGTGTATTGAAAAAAAGATACTGACATCAGGGAGCCCCAATAGAAGATCTTTGCTGTAGTCCAGGCAACATACAGGTAATAAGAATTTGATGTGGTGTGTGTGGGGGGGGGG